>NC_090650.1:2211295-2326295 GCF_040937935.1 Hyperolius riggenbachi
GCAAACACCACACACACCGCAAATACCACACCGCAAATATCACACACACCGCAAATACAGCACACCGCACAAACCACACACAGACCGCAAACACTGCAAATACCACACAGCAAATAACACACACACTGCAAATATCACACACACTGCAAATACCACACACACTGCAAATACCACACACACTGCAAATACCACACACACTGCAAATAACACACATACTGCAAATACCACACACACCGCACCCTGCACACACTGCAAATACCACATGGCAAATACCACACACGGCACACACACACACTGCACATACACACTGAAAATATCACACACACCACAAATACTGCACACACACCGCACACTGCACACACTGCAAATATCACACATTCCACAAATAACACACACTGCAAATACCACACACTGTAAATACCGCACACACTGCACACACTGCAAATATCACACACACTGCAAATACCACACACACTGCAAATACCACACACACTGCAAATACCACACAATGCCAATACCGCACACACTGCACACACTGCAAATACCGCACACACTGCAAATACCGCACACACTGTACACACTGTACACACTGCAAATATTGCACACTGCAAATAACACACACTGCAAATATCACACACACTGCAAATACCGCACACACACTGCAAATACCACACACACTGCAAATACCACACACACTGCAAATACCGCACACACACTACAAATACCACGCACACTGCAAATACCACACACTGCAAATATCACACACACTGCAAATACCACACAATGCAAATACCACACACACTGCAAATACCACACACTGCAAATATCACACACACTGCAAATACCACACACTGCAAATATCACACACTGCAAATATCACACACACTGCAAATACCACACACTGCAAATATCACACACACTGCAAATACCACACACACTGCAAATACCACACACACTGCAAATATCACACACACTGCAAATATCGCACACACTGCAAATATTGCACACACTGCAAATACCGCACACACTGCAAATATTGCACACACTGCAAATACCACACACACTGCAAATATCGTACACACTGCAAATAGCACACACACTGCAAATACCACACACACTGCAAATAACACGCACTGCAAATACCGCACACACTGCAAATACCACACACACTGCAAATACCACACACACTGCAAATACCACACCGCAAATACCACACACCGCACAAACCGAACACACACCGCATACACTGCAAATACCACACCGCAAATATCACACACACTGCAAATACCACAAACCATACACAGACCGCAAACACCACACACACCGCAAATACCACACCGCAAATACCACACACCGGCACCGCACAAACCAAACACACACCGCACACAGACACATTGCAAATACCACACCGCAAATACCACACACACCGCACAAACCAAACACACACCGCATACACTGCAAATACCACACAGCAAATATCACACACACCGCAAATACCACAAACCATACACAGACTGCACACACTGCAAATACCGCACACCGCACAAACCACACACAGACCGCACAGACTGCAAATACCACACCGCAAATATCACACACACCGCAAATACCACACCGCAAATATCACACACACCGCAAATACCACACCGCAAATATCACACACACCGCAAATACCACACCGCAAATATCACACACCGCAAATACCACACCGCAAATATCATACACACCGCAAATACCACACACACTGCAAATACCACACACACTGCAAATAACACGCACTGCAAATACCGCACACACTGCAAATACCACACACACTGCAAATACCACACCGCAAATACCACACACCGCACAAACCAAACACACACCGCATACACTGCAAATACCACACCGCAAATATCACACACACCGCAAATACCACAAACCATACACAGACTGCACACACTGCAAATACCGCACACACCGCAAATACCACACCGCAAATATCACACACACCGCAAATACCACACCGCAAATATCACACACACCGCAAATACCACACCGCAAATATCACACACCGCAAATACCACACCGCAAATATCATACACACCGCAAATACCACACACACTGCAAATACCACACACACTGCAAATAACACGCACTGCAAATACCGCACACACTGCAAATACCACACACACTGCAAATACCACACCGCAAATACCACACACCGCACAAACCAAACACACACCGCATACACTGCAAATACCACACCGCAAATATCACACACACCGCAAATACCACAAACCATACACAGACTGCACACACTGCAAATACCGCACACCGCACAAACCACACACAGACCGCACACACTGCAAATACCACACCGCAAATATCATACACACCGCAAATACCACACACCGCACCGCAAATATCACACACACCGCACACAAACCAAACACACTGCAAATACCGCACACACCACACACACCACAAATACCACACACACTGCAAATATCACACACACCACACACACCACAAATACCACACAATGCAAATATCATACACACCACACACGTGCACACAGTGCACACACACTGCAAATACCACACACTGCAAATATCATGTTTCTGCATCGGAATGCAGAAATCGGTTATATAAGTGCAGTAGCTAGATTTCCGCTGAAATTGCAGACATTTTCGGGGAAATTTTCGCCGACTTTAACATCGATTTTCTCAAAAACTACAAGGTATTTTTGAAAATGTTTTTTTCCCTCTTGTTCCCACTCTTGTGTTTGGTGTGTCTACCACCCAAGGGGGCTTTGTTATTCCCCGCTAAAGTCGGCGGATTTTGACTGTAATGTAAAATGCGGAAAATCCGCATTACCTGATATCTAATAATTTTAAGCCAACCAGAAGACTCTAAAGTTTGAGGGTATGTTAACCACTTGAGGACCCACCCTTTACCCCCCTTAAGGACCAGCACTGTATTCTGTGATCTGTGCTGGGTGGGCTCTACAGCCCCAGCACAGATCAAACACCAGGCAGAGCGACCAGATCACGCCCCTTTTTTTCCCCACTAGGGGGATGATGTGCTGGGGGGGTCTGATCGCTCCTGCCTGCCTGGGTGTTGCGGGGGGGGGGGGCACCTCAAAGCCCACCTCCGCGGCGAAATTCCCCCCCTCCCTCTCCTACCTCTCCCCCCCGGAGATCGGATGCTGCACAGGAACGGATCTGTCCTGTGCAGCCTCTAACAGGCTCCTGCCTGTCATGTGACAGCGATCCCCGGCCGCTGATTGGCCGGGGATCGCTGATCTGGTACAACGCTGCTACTGTTAGCAGCGTTGTACAAATGTAAACAAAGCAGATTATTTCCGCTTGTGTTTACATTTAGCCTGCGAGCCGCCATCGGCGGCCCGCAGGCTATTCACGGAGCCCCCCGACGTGAATTGACAGGAAGCAGCCGCTCGCGCGAGCGGCTGCTTCCTGATTAATTAGCCTGCAGCTGGCGACGCAGAACTGCGTCGCTGGTCCTGCAGCTGCCACTTTGCCGACGCGCGTTATGAGTGCGCGGTCGGCAAGTGGTTAATCAGGAGTGTGGAAACAAGAGGAAACATTTTTTTTTCAAAAAGACCTTGTCGTTTTTGAGAAAATCGATGTTAAAGTCGGCAGAAATTTCTGCGATTTCTGGGGAAATCCGCATCGGAATGCGGAAATTGGTAGTGGAAAGCGGAATCGGTAGCGGTAATCGTCAATGGCGGAAAGCAGATTTTCTGCGGAAGCAGAATTTGGCATTTTCGACCATCCCTAATGCCCGCCCCCTCCCTCCCTCTATAGCTGAGAGTAAAAGCATCTTTAAATATCCCTCCAAGGCTCCCCACTGGTCTATTGATAGAGCAATGGAAATCAGGAGGATTCCTAATAGTCTGTTAACAGACCAATGGGAGCCTTGGAGCAATATTTGAAGATGCTTTTACTCTCAGCTATACTGAGTATAGCTAGAACTCTATCTGGACGCTGCACTGCCGGCTCCCGCTGTCCTCCACGCTTGCCCAAGTGTTGCTTGCAAATTTTCGCCTAAGTCATTTTTGCATTGAAAATCCCGTTTTCGAATCTGGCAAATTTTCGCAAAAATCTTCAGAAAATATTTGCATTTTCGACCAGCATCGAAAATTGTATGCAGACCCTTATGCGGAAAAATGTCCGCAGTAATCCGCATGGAAATTCATTCTATGCGGACGCTAAAGCCCTTATGTGGAAAAATGTCCGCAATAATACGCAAGTAACACAAAAAATGACGGGCATTAGGCGAAAATTAACGCTAAAAAATTTGATCGAAAATTCACCTGTCGAAACGAAATTAGGCGAAAATTCGGTGAAACAAATTTGCATTTTCGCTCATCACTGGCTTGCCCACAACTATCACCAGAGGCGTATCTAAGGGGGGCAGGCACGGCTCATGCCATGGGCGCCACAGCACCATGAGCGCTATGCCTGCCCCTGTGCTGAACCACTCCTTTGTTGCCTTGGCCACGTGTTGGGTCATTGTCATGCTGGAAGACCCATCACTGATCTATTTCAATGCCCCGGCTGAAGGAAGGGGGTGCTCACCCAAGATTTGATGTTACATGGCCCCATCTATTGTCCCTTCAATGAGCTGAAAGTGGCCTGCCCCCTTAGCAGAAAAACACCCTCAAAGCATAATGCGTCCACCTCCGTGTGTGATGGGCGGGGTGGTGCTCTTGGGGTCACAGGCAGCATTCCTCCTCCTCCAAACATGCCAAAGAGCTCTATTTTAGTCTCATCTGACCACAACACTTTCCCCCAGTTTTCCCCTGGATCACTCAGATGTGCAGCATTGGCAAACTGCAGACGGGCCGCTACATGTGCTGCTGGCTTGAGCAGGGGGACCTTGTGGCCTCTGCAGGATTTGAGTACTTCACGGCGTACTGTATTACCAATTGTTTTCTTGGTGACTATGGTCCCAGCTGCCCTGAGATCATGGACAAGTTCCTCCATGGTGTGAGACCTTCATGGAACCCCAGATCAATGGAAATTAACAGTTATTTTGTGTTTCTTCAATTTGGGATTTATTAAGCCAACTGTTGTCTCCTTCTCACCAAGCTGCTTGGGGATAGTCCTGAGCCCAGTCCAGCCTTGTGCAGGTGGACAGTCTTGTCCCGGACATCCTTGGACAGCTCTGTAGTCTTGGCCATGGTGGCTAGCTTGGAATCTGATTAACCGATAGCCTCTTTGGACAGCTGTGTTTTATACAGGTCTTATAACCAGTTGGTATTAGGAGCTCTCCCTCAAAGATATCACACCTTATCAAAGATAGCACACCTTATCAAAGTTAACATGCCTTATCAGAGTAGCACAGCGAGCGCTACGAACTCGCAGGGGCTCAGGGCAGGATGAGTGCCATTGCCAATTAGCAGGCATAATTTCGTAGCGCTTGCTATGCTATTCTGATAAGGCGTGTTAACTTTGATAAGGTGTGAGATATCTTTGAAAAGGTGTGATATCTTTGATAAGGTGTGCAGGGCTGGTTTTGTACTTTTCAGTGCCCTAGGCCCGCTGTCACCTACCCCCCCTACCCAACCAAAAAACATTCTGTCCAACACTCACTGGTTTGAATGGGCTCATTTCAGTTGTGCTGCTCTGCCACCCATTCAGCCAAGAATCAGTGGATGCTCTTGTCTGCTCAATAATTCCTGTAATTTTCCGCTCCTGCCCGAATGTGCACAACAGCCAATAGTGTTCTGGGCATGCATACTTGAGATATGACGCTGATGTATGACCGGTACTTGTCAAGAATGCATAACACAGTACTGGCCATGGGCAGGAGCGAGAAATTACAGGGAGTGCGAGTGGCCAGAGCATGCGCTGCTTCTTTGTCCTCTGTGCGACGCGACTGGCTGCAGTCGGAGCCACAGACAGGTGACAGGGAGCGCGAGTGGCCAGAGCATGAGCTGCTTCTTTGTCCTCTGTGCGACTGGCTGCAGTCAGAGCCACAGACAGGTGACAGGGAGCGCGAGTGGCCAGAGCATGCGCTGCTTCTTTGTCCTCTGTGCGACTGGCTGCAGTCAGAGCCACAGACAGGTGACAGGGAGTGCGAGTGGCAAGAACATGCGCTGCTTCTTTGTCCTCTGTGCGACTGGCTGCAGTCAGAGCCACAGACAGGTGACAGGGAGCGCGAGTGGCCAGAGCATGCGCTGCTTCTTTGTCCTCTGTGCGACTGGCTGCAGTCAGAGCCACAGACAGGTGACAAGGAGCGCGAGTGGCCAGAGCATGCGCTGCTTCTTTGTCCTCTGTGCGACTGGCTGCAGTCAGAGCCACAGACAGGTGGCAGGGAGCACGAGTGGCCAGAGCATGCGCTGCTTCTTTGTCCTCTGTGCGACTGGCTGCAGTCAGAGCCACAGACAGGTGATAAGGAGCGCGAGTGGCCAGAGCATGCGCTGCTTCTTTGTCCTCTGTGCGACTGGCTGCAGTCAGAGCCACAAACAGGTGACAGGGAGCGCGAGTGGCCAGAGCATGCACTGCTTCTTTGTCCTCTGTGTGACTGGCTGCAGTCAGAGCCACAGACAGGTGACAGGCAGTGCGAGTGGCCAGAGCATGCGCTGCTTATTTGTCCTCTGTGCGACTGGCTGCAGTCAGAGCCACAGACAGGTGGCAGGGAGTGCGAGTGGCCAGAGCATGTGCTGCTTCTTTGTCCTCTGTGCGACTGGCTGCAGTCAGAGCCACAGACAGGTGGCAGGGAGAGCGAGTGGCCAGAGAATGCGCTGCTTCTTTGTCCTCTGTGCGACTGGCTGCAGTCAGAGCCACAGACAGGTGACAGGGAGTGCGAGTGGCCAGAGCATGCGCTGCTTCTTTGTCCTCTGTGCGACTGGCTGCAGTCAGAGCCACAGACAGGTGACAGGGAGCACGAGTGGCCAGAGCATGCGCTGCTTCTTTGTCCTCTGTGCGACTGGCTGCAGTCTGAGCCACAGACAGGTGGCAGGGAGAGCGAGTGGCCAGACCATGCGCTGCTTCTTTGTCCTCTGTGCGACTGGCTGCAGTCAGAGCCACAGACAGGTGACAGGGAGCGCGAGTGGCCACAGCATGCGCTGCTTCTTGGTCCTCTGTGCGACTGGCTGCAGTCAGAGCCACAGACAGGTGGCAGGGAGCGGGTGTGGCCAGAGCATGCGCTGCTTCTTGGTCCTCTGTGCGACTGGCTGCAGTCAGAGCCAAAGACAGGTGGCAGGGAGCGGGAGTGGCCAGAGCATGCGCTGCTTCTTTGTCCTCTGTGTGACTGGCTGCAGTCAGAGCCACAGACAGGTGACAGGGAGTGCGAGTGGCCAGAGCATGCGCTGCTTCTTTGTCCTCTGTGTGACTGGCTGCAGTCAGAGCCACAGACAGGTGACAGGGAGTGCGAGTGGCCAGAGCATGCGCTGCTTCTTTGTCCTCTGTGTGACTGGCTGCAGTCAGAGCCACAGACAGGTGACAGGGAGTGTGAGTGGCCAGAGCATGCACTGCTTCTTTGTCCCCTGTGCGACTGGCTGCAGTCAGAGCCACAGACAGGTGGCAGGGAGCGCGAGTGGCCAGAGCATGCGCTGCTTCTTGGTCCTCTGTGCGACTGGCTGCAGTCAGAGCCACAGACAGGTGGCAGGGAGCGGGAGTGGCCAGAGCATGCGCTGCTTCTTTGTCCTCTGTGTGACTGGCTGCAGTCAGAGCCACAGACAGGTGACAGGGAGTGCGAGTGACCAGAGCATGCGCTGCTTCTTGGTCCTCTGTGTGACTGGCTGCAGTCAGAGCCACAGAGAGGTGACAGGGAGCGCGAGTGGCCAGAGCATGCGCAGCTTCTTTGTCCTCTGTGCGACTGGCTGCAGTCAGAGCCACAGACAGGTGACAGGGAGCGCGAGTGGCCAGAGCATGCGCTGCTTCTTTGTCCTCTGTGTGACTGGCTGCAGTCAGAGCCACAGACAGGTGACAGGGAGCGCGAGTGGCCAGAGCATGCACTGCTTCTTTGTCCTCTGTGCGACTGGCTGCAGTCAGAGCCACAAACAGGTGACAGGGAGCGCGAGTGGCAAGAGCATGCACTGCTTCTTTGTCCTCTGTGTGACTGGCTGCAGTCAGAGCCACAGACAGGTGACAGGCAGTGCGAGTGGCCAGAGCATGCGCTGCTTATTTGTCCTCTGTGCGACTGGCTGCAGTCAGAGCCGCAGACAGGTGGCAGGGAGCGCGAGTGGCCAGAGCATGCGCTGCTTCTTTGTCCTCTGTGCGACTGGCTGCAGTCAGAGCCACAGACAGGTGACAGGGAGTGCGAGTGGCCAGAGCATGCGCTGCTTCTTTGTCCTCTGTGCGACTGGCTGCAGTCAGAGCCACAGACAGGTGACAGGGAGAGCGAGTGGCCAGAGCATGCGCTGCTTCTTTGTCCTCTGTGTGACTGGCTGCAGTCAGAGCCACAAACAGGAGACAGGGAGTGCGAGTGGCCAGAGCATGCGCTGCTTCTTTGTCCTCTGTGTGACTGGCTGCAGTCAGAGCCACAAACAGGAGACGGAGTGCGAGTGGCCAGAGCATGCGCTGCTTCTTTGTCCTCTGTGTGACTGGCTGCAGTCAGAGCCACAGACAGGTGACAGGCAGTGCGAGTGGCCAGAGCATGCGCTGCTTATTTGTCCTCTGTGCGACTGGCTGCAGTCAGAGCCACAGGCAGGTGGCAGGGAGTGTGAGTGGCCAGAGCATGCGCTGCTTCTTTGTCCTCTGTGCGACTGGCTGCAGTCAGAGCCACAGACAGGTGACAGGGAGCGTGAGTGGCCAGAGCATGCACTGCTTCTTTGTCCTCTGTGCCACTGGCTGCAGTCAGAGCCACAGACAGGTGACAGGGAGCGCGAGTGGCCAGAGCATGCGCTGCTTCTTTGTCCTCTGTGCGACTGGCTGCAGTCAGAGCCACAGACAGGTGGCAGGGAGCACGAGTGGCCAGAGCATGCACTGCTTCTTTGTCCTCTGTGCGACTGGCTGCAGTCAGAGCCACAAACAGGAGACAGGGAGTGCGAGTGGCCAGAGCATGCGCTGCTTCTTTGTCCTCTGTGCGACTGGCTGCAGTCAGAGCCACAGACAGGTGGCAGGTATCGGGAGTGGCCAGAGCATGCGCTGCTTCTTTGTCCTCTGTGCGACTGGCTGCAGTCATAGCCACAAACAGGTGACAGGGAGCGGGAGTGACCAGAGCATGCGCTGCTTCTTTATCCTCTGTGCGACTGGCTGCAGTCAGAGCCACAGACAGGTGACAGGGAATGCGAGTGGCCAGAGCATGCGCTGCTTCTTTGTCCTCTGTGTGACTGGCTGCAGTCAGAGCCACAGACAGGTGACAGGGAGTGCGAGTGGCCAGAGCATGCGCTGCTTCTTTGTCCTCTGTGCGACTGGCTGCAGTCAGAGCCACAGACAGGTGACAGGGAGCGCGAGTGGCCAGAGCACGCGCTGCTTCTTGGTCCTCTGTGCGACTGGCTGCAGTCAGAGCCACAGACAGGTGGCAGGGAGCGGGAGTGGCAAGAGCATGCGCTGCTTCTTTGTCCTCTGTGCGACTGGCTGCAGTCAGAGCCACAGACAGGTGACAGGGAGTGCGAGTGGCCAGAGCATGCGCTGCTTCTTGGTCCTCTGTGCAACTGGCTGCAGTCAGAGCCACAGACAGGTGACAGGGAGCGCGAGTGGCCAGAGCATGCGCTGCTTCTTTGTCCTCTGTGCGACTGGCTGCAGTCAGAGCCACAGACAGGTGACAGGGAGAGCGAGTGGCCAGAGCATGCGCTGCTTCTTTGTCCTCTGTGCGACTGGCTGCAGTCAGAGCCACACACAGGTGACAGGGAGCGCGAGTGACCAGAGCATGCGCTGCTTCTTTGTCCTCTGTGCGACTGGCTGCAGTCAGAGCCACAGACAGGTGACAGGGAGCGCGAGTGACCAGAGCATGCGCTGCTTCTTTGTCCTCTGTGCGACTGGCTGCAGTCAGAGCCACAAACAGGTGACAGGGAGCGCGAGTGGCCAGAGCATGCGCTGCTTCTTTGTCCTCTGTGCGACTGGCTGCAGTCAGAGCCACAGACAGGTGGCAGGGAGAGCGAGTGGCCAGAGCATGCGCTGCTTCTTTGTCCTCTGTGCGACTGGCTGCAGTCAGAGCCACAGACAGGTGACAGGGAGTGCGAGTGGCCAGAGCATGCGCTGCTTCTTTGTCCTCTGTGCGACTGGCTGCAGTCAGAGCCACAGACAGGTGACAGGGAGCGGGAGTGGCCAGAGCATGCGCTGCTTCTTGGTCCTCTGTGCGACTGGCTGCAGTCAGAGCCACAGACAGGTGACAGGGAGCGCGAGTGACCAGAGCATGCGCTGCTTCTTTGTCCTCTGTGCGACTGGCTGCAGTCAGAGCCACAAACAGATGACAGGGAGCGCGAGTGGCCAGAGCATGCGCTGCTTCTTTGTCCTCTGTGCGACTGGCTGCAGTCAGAGCCACAGACAGGTGGCAGGGAGAGCGAGTGGCCAGAGCATGCGCTGCTTCTTGGTCCTCTGTGCGACTGGCTGCAGTCGGAGCCACAGACAGGTGACAGGGCAGTGCGATAGAGAGAAGCCCATCCAAAACAGAGAACAGGTAAGTAGCAAATATCCTGTCAGGACCCACTTTGGATGTTCTGTTGTAATTAGAGTGGACCTGAACTCAGAACTTCCTCTCTCCTCTAAAAGATACGCAACATAACCTTTAAATAAAAACATTTCTTTGTTACAGTTGGTACAAATCCTGCAATAAATCTGCAGTGTGTCTACTTCCTGCTTTCATAGAAGCAGACATATTGTTAACATCCTGTGCTTTCAAATGAGCTTAGAAGTTGTGGCAGTCAGGTGACACAGGGGAGAGATCAAATTACAACTTGTGATTAGACACAGAGGAGGGGGAATTAGACAGGCTCTCTAAATACATACATGGTACATTTCTCTGTTTTCCTTCTGTCCTGTGCAAGAGTTCAGCTCCACTTTAAAGCATCTGAATGACATTTATTTATATTTGCTGAAAAATCTACGTATCTCTTTTGAATGCTGAATGTACATATGGTGGTGTGCTCTAACATATTGGCAGTATGCGGGAACAAAGTCTGAAGAAGGCTTATTAGCAGAAAGCTTACTCTTTTTCTTTTAAGCCAATAAATGGTATCATCCGGATTCAAAACTCTCTGCTTTCGCTGTGGCTAAGATGGTACAATGCTCTAATGCTACAGGAAAGTAGAAGGATACCAAACCATACACACTAGCATAGAGGTAGCAACAGCTCAGGTGACAGTGTAGCAATGAAAGGAAAGCAAACAGCATTTTTATTCCTGCAGTTCTCATAGATGCTACTAACTGAAGGACAGAAAATGAGTCAGGAAAGAGTTAACTGAGACCACTGCTGGCTAGGAAGAAAAAAAAAAAAACCTGAAGCCATAAATTTAGGTAGAGATAAGAAAGTGTAAATAACAGCTGCTGAGGACAGTCTGACAGCTGTAAAGGAGAAGGTGAAGAAACTAGCAGAGCTCACTGATGTTTGTGAATGCCTGCATTAAAACTCAGCAGAACTTAGTTCTATCTGCTTTGTAATGTAAATCCCTGATATTTCTCACATCACACCAGGAATTGTGAGGGAGAAGCAGGGATTGGGGAACTCTGGAACTCAGCTATTAGTGCAGAGCAGGGCGCTGGCTGGATGCGCTGCGGGACCAGAGGGATGATTTACTTTGACATATGATCTCTTCTCTCTCCAAGTCCCGCTGCCTTTCTGATTTTATCATATTGTAACACCCTAGGCCATGGCCTCTGTGGCCTTCCCAGAAGTCTGGCACTAAAGGTGTGATATCTTTGATAAGGTGTGCTATTCATCATATCACGGTTTAGTGAATCAAGCCCTAAGAGCGGTTCTGAGCATTTTTAAAAATGCTTGCAGGGTGAGAACCGCTTGGCTAATGAATGTGAATGGGATGAAGCACACCTGAGTGGCTCGTTTTTTCCCCAAACGCAATCTGGGGTCCGTCAGCATTTTTGAGATTTCTGAGGAGTTTCTGCCTCAATGTTAAAGGATAGGAAAGTGGAAAATCGCTCTAAAAAGCGCAAGATGAGAGCAGTTTTACAGGCGTTTTAGTTACATTAGCTGTTCAGTAACAGCTTTACTGTAACAAAATATAAAATCTGCTACACAAAAACGCTCCAAAAAAAAGGCTAGGCATGTTAGAAAATCCCTCTAAACATGCCTAGAATGGCTCTGAAAACAGCTTCAAAAACCTCTAGCATTTGTGGATCCGCTAGCATTTTTTGGTGTACACTGGCCCTTAAAGAGAACCTGTACTGAGTAAAAATATTTAAAATAAACACATGAGGTAACTTCAAATGAAAATTACAGAGTTACCTTGCCATCAGTTCCTTTCAGAAGCTCACCATTTTCTTCTGACAATAATCCCTTCCAGTTCTGACAATATTTTGTCAGATCTGAAATATATCAGTTGCTGTCAGTAAAATATCAGTTGCTGTCAGTTATAGCTGAGAGGAAAACTGATGTACCAGGTAATGTCCATGTTTCCCTATGGCTCAAGTGGGCGATGTTACAGTTTAACTGTGTGCTGACCAGAAAGCTGTTATGGGTAATGGCTATTTTCAAAATGGAGGACGGAAAATTCCCTTGATCATAGTGAACAAATAGGACGCAGGACAGGAGAAAGACACTGAGGAGTAGACTACATGGAAGGTAAGTATGACTTGTGTATGCCTATTTTGACTTTTATTTTAAGTACAGGTTTTCTTTAAAGAGTGTTCCTACTATTTTCAGCTCATTACCTGCATATAGTGAAGACACCCAGGAGCCTGAAATCTTGCTGGCTGATAGGGGAACAGATACTTATGTCACTCAGTACAATGCACATCAAGCTCTCTGACTTTGGGGAGCTGAGTTTTTGAGGGTTCTTCTGTTGTTATTCTGTCCCTCACGTCTACAATAAACCGTCCATTACAATTGTAGACTGGCCATTTCTTGGTCAGAGGGGACACTAGCAAGATCAGCTTCTCTCCCTCGCTGTGTATCAGGATAATAAGAATGTGAGCAGTGTGTGGACGGTATTTCCTGTATACCTGCAGCTCTGATCATCGGCACTTATCACAGGGCACTCAACAGTTGTGAAAGTCCCATAAACCATGAAAGGGGTCTCACTCAGAATTACAAGGTCAGCGACACTTTGCAGATTGTTATATTGTCTGGAGAAGTGATATAACGATGTGATGATGTGAGAAGACCTTTCCGGGTGACTTTCTCACAATGTTGGCGGTCGGAAGCGGCGCGGAGGAGCGTGGAATGGATCTATCGGAGGAGCCGCTCGCTGGACAGGTCAGGGAAACCACCAGCAGAGATTCGTGCCTGATATTTGGGGCAGGTTGTTATATCGTCTGGAGAAGTGATATAACGATGTGATGATGTGAGAAGACCTCTCTGGGTGACTTTCTGATGATGTTGGCGGTCGGAAGCGGCGCGGAGGAGCGTGGAATGGCTCTATCGGAGGAGCTGCTCGCTGGACGCAGAACGGATCATGGAAGCCACCAGCAGAGATTGGGGGATAATATCTAGAGCAGGTTGTTATATTGTCTGGAGAAGTGATATAACGATGTGATGATGTGAGAAGACCTCTCTGGGTGACTTTCTGATAATGTTGGCGGTCGGAAGCGGCGCGGAGGAGCGTGGAATGGCTCTATCGGAGGAGCTGCTCGCTGGACGCAGAACGGATCATGGAAGCCACCAGCAGAGATTGGGGGATAATATCTAGAGCAGGTTGTTATATTGTCTGGAGAAGTGATATAACGATGTGATGATGTGAGAAGACCTCTCTGGGTGACTTTCTGATGATGTTGGCGGTCGGAAGCGGCGCGGAGGAGCGTGGAATGGCTCTATCGGAGGAGCTGCTCGCTGGACGCACGACGTGTCATGGAAGCCACCAGCAGAGATTCGTGGCTGATATCTGGGGCAGGTTGTTATATCGTCTGGAGAAGTGATATAACGATGTGATGATGTGAGAAGACCTCTCTGGGTGACTTTCTGATGATGTTGGCGGTGGGAGCGGCGCAGAAGAGCGTGGAATGAATCTATCGGAGGAGCCACCCGCTGGACGCAGGACGGGTCATGGAAGCCACCAGCAGAGATTGGTGGCTGATATCTGGGGCAGGTTGTTATATCGTCTGGAGAAGTGATATAACGATGTGATGATGTGAGAAGACCTCTCTGGGTGACTTTCTCACGATGTTGGCGGTCGGAAGCGGCGCGGAGGAGCGTGGAATGGATCTATCGGAGGAGCCGCTCGCTGGACGCAGAACGGATCATGGAAGCCACCAGCAGAGATTGGTGGCTGATATCTGGGGCAGGTTGTTATATCGTCTGGAGAAGTGATATAACTATGTGATGATGTGAGAAGACCTCTCTGGGTGACTTTCTGATGATGTTGGCGGTCGGAAGCGGCGCGGAGGAGCGTGGAATGGCTCTATCGGAGGAGCCGCTCGCTGGACGCAGAACGGATCATGGAAGCCACCAGCAGAGATTCATGCCTGATATTTGGGGCAGGTTGTTATATCGTCTGGAGAAGTGATATAACTATGTGATGATGTGAGAAGACCTCTTTGGGTGACTTTCTGAATATGATGTTGGCGACGGAAGCGGCGCGGAGGAGCATGGAATGGATCTATCGGAGGAGCCGCTCGCTGGACGCAGGACGGGTCATGGAAGCCACCAGCAGGGATTCGTGCCTGATATTTGGGGCAGGTTGTTATATCGTCTGGAGAAGTGATATAACTATGTGATGATGCGAGAAGACCTCTTTGGGTGACTTTCTGAATATGATGTTGGCGACGGAAGCGGCGCGGAGGAGCATGGAATGGATCTATCGGAGGAGCCGCTCGCTGGACGCAGGACGGGTCATGGAAGCCACCAGCAGAGATTCGTACCTGATATTTGGGGCAGGTTGTTATATCGTCTGGAGAAGTGATATAACTATGTGATGATGTGAGAAGACCTCTCTGGGTGACTTCCTGATGATGTTGGCGGCGGAAGCGGCGCGGAGGAGCGTGGAATGGATCTATCGGAGGAGCTGCTCGTTGGACAGGTCATGGAAAGCACCAGCTGAGATTGGGGGATAATATCTAGAGCAGGTTGTTATATCGTCTGGAGAAGTGATATAACGATGTGATGATGTGAGAAGACCTCTCTGGGTGACTTCCTGATGATGTTGGCGGCGGAAGCGGCGCGGAGGAGCGTGGAATGGATCTATCGGAGGAGCCGCTCGCTGGACGCAGGACGTGTCATGGAAGCCACCAGCAGGGATTCGTGGCTGATATCTGGGGCAGGTTGTTATATCGTCTGGAGAAGTGATATAACTATGTGATGATGTGAGAAGACCTCTCTGGGTGACTTCCTGATGATGTTGGCGGCGAAAGCGGCACGGAGGTGCATGGAATGGATCTATCGTTGGACAAGTCATGGAAACCAGCAGAGATTGGGGGATAATATCTAGAGCAGGTTGCAGCGTTTTTTCATCACTGTTCTTTGAAGATTGTTCTGTTTTTAATGAGATCCTTGATATGGTTTACAGCGTTCCCTGCATGTCTGACCCTCAGGGAGGTGGCCTCAGATGGGGCATAATGGGCTATATAACAAGGGGGTTCTTCTGTGGCTCATCCGCTTTATACTTTCGCTATGTGAAAATACACTTTTTTGGCATTACAAATGTTCAGTGTGCCTCGGGTAGTAATAAAGTTTGGATGAACAAAATGTATTCATCTTTCAGTCAGAGATTAGGGGTGAATGCCACCCCCCAGTGTTAGGGAGTCTTGACCAAGGACTTCTTACTGAATTGGTACTGACCCTAGCCAGGCAGGCAGAGCCACAGGTGTGACATTATTGTCAGATCTGACAAGATCAGCTGCATGCTTGTCTCTGGTGTTATTCAGACGCTACTGCAGCCAAACAGCCAGGCAACTGGTATTGCTTAAAAGGAAATAAATATGGTAGCCTCCATATACCTCTCACTACAGTTGTCCTTTAAAGGACACCCGAGGTGACATGTGACATGATGAGATAGACATGTGTATGTACAGTGCCCAGCACACAAATAACTATGATTAAGGACAGTTAGTCCGAAACATGTCAGCTATCTGATGTTTGCCTCAGATGTTTTGGATATGTCCAACAATAAAGGAAACCTTCATTGACAAGTGCGGACCATTTCTTTTTGCTCATGATTATTGGACTTGCTGACCAGGTCGTGCACTGTCGTGGAGTGTGGTGAGATGTAGCGGTGTTCACTCTACATATAGTTACACAAATAACTATGCTGTGTTCCTTTTTTTCTTTTTTCTGCCTGAAAGAGTTAAGTATCAGGTATGTAAATGGATGACTCATTCCTGACTCAGACAGGAAGTGACTACAGTGTGACCCTCACTGATACGAAATTTCCCTTTTTATCTCTTTCTTGCCCTTAGAAGCCATTTTGTAGTAGGAAAGTGTTTTATAGTTGGAATTTCTTATCAGTGAGGGTCACGCTGTAGTCACTTCCTGTCTGAGTCAGGACTGAGTCAGCCATTTACATACCTGATATTTAACCCTTTAGGCAGAGAAAGAAAAAAAAGGAACACAGCCTAGTTATGTGTGTGCCAGGCACTGTATATACCCATGTCTATCTCATCATGTCATATGTCACCTCGGGTGTCCTTTAAGAGATAGTTGGCACACTTACGCATAGTTCTGATTTCACTACTTACTACCTGGTTTAATTTTACCTTGAAAATCTGAAAAAAAAGGATTTACAGTAATTACGAGAAAGCTTGCGGGTAATGGTCCCAACACTTAACCTTGTGGCACATAGCTCATTATTAGAACTGATTAGAACGTTTGAACCTGGCCTTTGAAACATACAGTATTTTATTGTTCTCACCAACATAACTCTTACCTTATCGAAATCATCTAAATGTTTTACAAGCTTGCCTGCAGAGGATGCAGTTAAAGTTTTGCAGTTAGATGTATTTTGACTTGAATGTAAACTCAATGAAGGAGCAGCTGCTATAACTGATGGGAATTTGTTACGGCAATTCTTGACACACAATTGGAGACATGTGAGTGTAAGGGGAAGGAGAGGCTCAACTTGTACTGCTGCTAAACAAGTAAATTGCTGTCTTCCATTAATTCATTCAGAGCGGTAAATGAAATGTCAAGTGACAAATGCAATGTTTTATCAGCAGGTATCTGCGACAGTAATCTTCAGAATCTGCATTATCCTCACACAGAGGCCGGGGTCGCTCTAATTACACCGAGGGCAGCAGAAGTAAGACCGAGATATTTAGAGAATTACAGCCACCGGGAAAAAAACAAACCACTTGGATTATCAAAACCTATTTATCACTGACAGAATGCGCAATGGCCTCTCAGCTCTGCAAATGGCAATTACTGCCTGAGCGCAAAACCTCGGGGAACAGAGCGGTCCTGACCGACTCCTCTATGGAAAGGTGACCGCGGTGTGTAACGCAAAACTCCATACCACAAGTGACATCCGTCACAGGACAGTCCGCTCTACACGGCAACTGGACACATGCTCTAAATAATCTGCCACTGTCACATGACTCTGCAGCTACTGGTCACATGACTCTGCAGCTTCTGGTCACATGACTCTGCAGCTTCTGGTCACGTGACTCTGCAGCTTCTGGTCACAGGACTCTGCAGCGTCTGGTCACATGACTCTGCAGCTTCTGGTCACGTGACTCTGCAGCTTCTGGTCACGTGACTCTGCAGCTTCTGGTCACGTGACTCTGCAGCTTCTGGTCACGTGACTCTGCAGCTTCTGGTCACGTGACTCTGCAGCTTCTGGCCACGTGACTCTGCAGCTACTGGTCACGTGACTCTGCAGCTTCTGGTCACATGACTCTGCAGCTTCTGGTCACATGACTCTGCAGCTTCTGGTCACATGACTCTGCAGCTTCTGGTCACATGACTCTGCAGCTTCTGGTCACACGACTCTGCAGCTTCTGTAAAGTGACCAGATTTTTCTTGGCTCAGCCTGGGACGGAGGAGGGAGGTCCTCGCCAAAAAATAGGCGTGCCCATGACCACGGTGGGGAAAAGGGGTGTGTCCATGGCATAGTGTGAGCAGAGCAAACTAATGTAACTCTGAGGCAGTGGGCCAGAGTTTCCTCCCAAAACATAGATAGGCAATGTGACCCTAAAGGTAATTAGACAATGTTCCTCAAACACACAAAAAAGCAGTGTTCCCACAATGATATGGTGAAATGGGAGATTTGCATCATGGATGTCAGTCCATGACATGACTATGTACTCTGTAAAGTGCTGCAGAAGATGCAAGTGCTACATAAATACATAATGATATGGCAGGACATTAGACTTTGACTATGGTCGTGATTAGATTGTGAACCCCGTCAAGGACATGACTACATTTTCTGTAAAGTGCTGCAAGAGATGTCAGTGCTATAGAAATACATAATAATATCGTAGGACATTAGACTATGACTATGGTGGAATTAGATTGTCTGCGAAATCTGCAGAAGCTGCTGATGCTACTGTATTAGCATACCATTTAATAATCATGAGCCCCCAAAATGCCAAATGCTGCAACAATAACCCCAAAGTTTCAAATGCAGTCTCATCAAATAACTGCAGCAACCATTACCTCTAATACATATGAATTGTAACAACCGTTACCTCCGGCAAATGAAATGCAACTACCGTTACCTCTGACACATGAAATGCAGCAGAAAACGATTTCTCTGACTCCGCAAATGGTAAATGAGGCAAACATTACCTCATGGGGCCACAGAGTCTCCCGCCTGGGACACCCAGCGGCCTAAAGTGGGACATAACCTGGGACACATTGTAGCCTGGGACAGGGGACCCTGAACCTGGGACATGTCCCAGGTAAAACGGGACATCTGGTCAGTGTAGCTTCTGGTCACATGACTCTGCAGCTTCTGGTCACACGACTCTGCAGCTTCTGGTCACACGACTCTGCAGCTTCTGGTCACATGATTCTTTCTGAAGTAGTATACAAGGGGCTATATGCAATTCACTTTTTCACCTGAACTTTCTCCTAGGTGATATATTTTTACAACTTGCAAATAAAATGCTTTTTAAACTCCCAGCAAACAAATACAATAATTTCGATAGTACCGTTTCACTTACTTTTTGGTAGTTTTCCCATTGGAAAGTGCTAAAAATGTAATTTAAAGGGGAACTGAAGTGAGAGGTATACGGAAGCTGCCATATTTATTTCCTTTTAATCAATACCAGTTGCCTGGCAGCCCTGCTGGTCTATTTCTCTGCAGTAGTATCTGAATAACACCAGAAACAAGCATGCAGCTAATCTTGTCAGATCTGACTTTAAAGTCTGAAACACCTGATGTGCTGCATGCTTGTTCAGGGGCTATGGCTAATAGTATTAGAGGCAGAGGATCAGCAGGACTGCCAGGCAACTCGGGAGAATAAGTGAATTGCATGTGGGCCAAGGTGTGAATTGGGAACAGACACCCTGCGTCCTCCACATAGTCATTGGCAGGAGATTACAAGTCACACACGTGCCAACTATGGGTGCTACAAGCATAGAGCACAACTATATCTGCTGCTATAATATTCCTGGTTGTGTAGTGCCCCCCCCCCCATAGTATTACCTGGTTGTCCAGCGGTTCCCCTCCCATACCCAGCTGACCCCCTGGACCCCACTCTTTACCCCTAACGATGCACCTGGAGTATTGACTATTACCACCTCACACACTAGTAGCAGTGGAGTATCGGATTCAGGATTGGAGTCTGATGAAGGCAATATAGCTAAAACCGGAAGCGGGTGAAGTCAAGATTTTGTCTGATGGTTGCAAACTCCACCCACATAGGAGGAGCTTCCTTCTGCCCACCTCCTATTGTCATCAATAGTGGGCGGAGCATATGGAGAGAGGTCAGATGTGTGTCAGAGAGATTATTGCTTAACAAGAATAAGGACAGAAACCTCTGAGAAAAGTCTGGAGATCACTTTGCAGAGACACTGAGGCATTTTCCTCCTCACACCTTATTGGAGGCTGGAGATCACTTTGCAGAGACACTGAGGCAGTTTCCTCCTCACACGTTATTGGAGGCTGGAGATCACTTTGCAGAGACACTGAGGCAGTTTCCTCCTCACACGTTATTGGAGGCTGGAGATCACTTTGCAGAAACACTGAGGCATTTTCCTCCTCACACGTTATTGGAGGCTGGAGATCACTTTGCAGAGACACTGAGGCATTTTCCTCCTCACACGTTATTGGAGGCTGGAGATCACTTTGCAGAGACACTGAGGCAGTTTCCTCTTCACACGTTATTGGAGGCTGGAGATCACTTTGCAGAGACACTGAGGCATTTTCCTCCTCACACGTTATTGGAGGCTGGAGATCACTTTGCAGAGACACTGAGGCAGTTTCCTCCTCACACGTTATTGGCGGCTGGAGATCACTTTGCAGAGACACTGAGGCATTTTCCTCCTCACACGTTATTGGCGGCTGGAGATCACTTTGCAGAGACACTGAGGCATTTTCCTCTTCACACATTATTGGAGGCTGGAGATCACTTTGCAGAGACGCTGAGGCATTTTCCTCTTCACACGTTATCAGAAGCTGGAGATCACTTTGCAGAGACGCTGAGGCATTTTCCTCCTCACACGTTACTGGAGGCTGGAGATCACTTTGCAGAGACACTGAGGCAGTTTCCTCTTCACACGTTATCAGAAGCTGGAGATCACTTTGCAGAGACGCTGAGGCATTTTCCTCCTCACACGTTATTGGAGGCTGGAGATCACTTTGCAGAGACACTGAGGCGTTTTCCTCTTCACACGTTATTGGAGGCTGGAGATCACTTTGCAGAGACACTGAGGCATTTTCCTCCTCACACGTTATTGGAGGCTGGAGATCACTTTGCAGAGACACTGAGGCGTTTTCCTCTTCACACGTTATTGGAGGCTGGAGATCACTTTGCAGAGACACTGAGACGTTTTCCTCTTCACACGTTATTGGAGGCTGGAGATCACTTTGCAGAGACGCTGAGGCATTTTCCTCTTCACACGTTATTGGAGGCTGGAGATCACTTTGCAGAGACACTGAGGCATTTTCCTCCTCACACGTTATCATAGGCTGGAGATCACTTTGCAGAGACACTGAGGCGTTTTCCTCTTCACACGTTATTGGAGGCTGGAGATCACTTTGCAGAGACACTGAGGCATTTTCCTCTTCACACGTTATTGGAGGCTGGAGATCACTTTGCAGAGACGCTGAGGCATTTTCCTCTTCACACGTTATTGGAGGCTGGAGATCACTTTGCAGAGACACTGAGGTGTTTTCCTCTTCACATGTTATTGAAGGCTGGAGATCACTTTGCAGAGACACTGAGGTGTTTTCCTCTTCACATGTTATTGAAGGCTGGAGATCACTTTGCAGAGACACTGAGGCATTTTCCTCTTGACACGTTATTGGAGGCTGGAGACAACTTTGCAGAGACACTGTGGCATTTTCCTCCTCACATGTAATCGGAGGCTGGAGATCACTTTGCAGAGACACTGGGGCATTTTCCTCTTCACACGTTATTGGAGGCTGGAGATCACTTTGCAGAGACACTGAGGCATTTTCCTCCTCACACGTTATTGGAGGCTGGAGATCACTTTGCAGAGACACTGAGGCATTTTCCTCCTCACACGTTATTGGAGGCTGGAGATCACTTTGCAGAGACACTGAGGCAGTTTCCTCCTCACACGTTATTGGAGGCTGGAGATCACTTTGCAGAAACACTGAGGCATTTTCCTCCTCACACGTTATTGGAGGCTGGAGATCACTTTGCAGAGACACTGAGGCGTTTTCCTCTTCACATGTTATTGGAGGCTGGAGATCCCTTTGCAGAGACACTGAGGCATTTTCCTCCTCACACGTTATTGGAGGCTGGAGATCACTTTGCAGAGACGCTGAGGCATTTTCCTCCTCACACGTTATTGGAGGCTGGAGATCACTTTGCAGAGACACTGAGGCAGTTTCCTCTTCACACGTTATTGGAGGCTGGAGATCACTTTGCAGAGACACTGAGGCATTTTCCTCCTCACACGTTATTGGAGGCTGGAGATCACTTTGCAGAGACACTGAGGCAGTTTCCTCCTCACACGTTATTGCAGGCTGGAGATCACTTTGCAGAGACGCTGAGGCATTTTCCTCCTCACACGTTACTGGAGGCTGGAGATCACTTTGCAGAGACACTGAGGCAGTTTCCTCTTCACACGTTATCAGAAGCTGGAGATCACTTTGCAGAGACGCTGAGGCATTTTCCTCCTCACACGTTATTGGAGGCTGGAGATCACTTTGCAGAGACACTGAGGCGTTTTCCTCTTCACACGTTATTGGAGGCTGGAGATCACTTTGCAGAGACACTGAGACGTTTTCCTCTTCACACGTTATTGGAGGCTGGAGATCACTTTGCAGAGACGCTGAGGCATTTTCCTCTTCACACGTTATTGGAGGCTGGAGATCACTTTGCAGAGACACTGAGGCATTTTCCTCCTCACACGTTATCATAGGCTGGAGATCACTTTGCAGAGACACTGAGGCGTTTTCCTCTTCACACGTTATTGGAGGCTGGAGATCACTTTGCAGAGACACTGAGGCATTTTCCTCTTCACACGTTATTGGAGGCTGGAGATCACTTTGCAGAGACGCTGAGGCATTTTCCTCTTCACACGTTATTGGAGGCTGGAGATCACTTTGCAGAGACACTGAGGTGTTTTCCTCTTCACATGTTATTGAAGGCTGGAGATCACTTTGCAGAGACACTGAGGTGTTTTCCTCTTCACATGTTATTGAAGGCTGGAGATCACTTTGCAGAGACACTGAGGCATTTTCCTCTTGACACGTTATTGGAGGCTGGAGACAACTTTGCAGAGACACTGTGGCATTTTCCTCCTCACATGTAATCGGAGGCTGGAGATCACTTTGCAGAGACACTGGGGCATTTTCCTCTTCACACGTTATTGGAGGCTGGAGATCACTTTGCAGAGACACTGAGGCATTTCCCTCTTCACATGTTATTGGAGGCTGGAGATCACTTTGCAGAGACACTGAGGCATTTTCCTCTTCACATGTTATTGGAGGCTGGAGATCACTTTGCAGAGACACTGAGGCATTTTTCTCTTCACACATTATTGGAGGCTGGAGATCACTTTGCAGAGACACTGAGGCATTTTCCTCTTCACACATTATTGGAGGCTGGAGATCACTTTGCAGAGACACTGAGGCATTTTCCTCTTCACATATTATTGGAGGCTAGAGGTCACTTTGCAGAGACACTGAGGCATTTTCCTCTTCACACGTTATTGCAGGCTGGAGATCACTTTGCAGAGACATTGAGGCATTTTCCTCCTCACATGTTATTGCAGGATGGAGATCACTTTGCAGAGACACTGAGGCATTTCCCTCTTCACATGTTATTGGAGGCTGGAGATCACTTTGCAGAGACACTGAGGCATTTTCCTCTTCACACATAATCGGAGGCTGGAGATCACTTTGCAGAGACACTGGGGCATTTTCCTCTTCACACGTTATTGGAGGCTGGAGATCACTTTGCAGAGACACTGAGGCATTTTCCTCTTCACACGTTATTGGAGGCTGGAGATCACTTTGCAGAGACACTGAGGCATTTTCCTCTTCACATGTTATTGGAGGCTGGAGATCACTTTGCAGAGACACTGAGGCATTTTTCTCTTCACACATTATTGGAGGCTGGAGATCACTTTGCAGAGACACTGAGGCATTTTCCTCTTCACACATTATTGGAGGCTGGAGATCACTTTGCAGAGACACTGAGGCATTTTCCTCTTCACATATTATTGGAGGCTAGAGGTCACTTTGCAGAGACACTGAGGCATTTTCCTCTTCACACGTTATTGCAGGCTGGAGATCACTTTGCAGAGACATTGAGGCATTTTCCTCCTCACATGTTATTGCAGGATGGAGATCACTTTGCAGAGACACTGAGGCATTTCCCTCTTCACATGTTATTGGAGGCTGGAGATCACTTTGCAGAGACACTGAGGCATTTTCCTCTTCACACATAATCGGAGGCTGGAGATCACTTTGCAGAGACACTGGGGCATTTTCCTCTTCACACGTTATTGGAGGCTGGAGATCACTTTGCAGAGACACTGAGGCATTTTCCTCTTCACACGTTATTGGCGGCTGGAGATCACTTTGCAGAGACACTGAGGCATTTTCCTCTTCACACGTTATTGGAGGCTGGAGATCACTTTGCAGAGACACTGAGGCATTTTCCTCTTCACACGTTATTGGAGGCCGGAGATCACTTTGCAGAGACACTGAGGCATTTTCCTCCTCACACGTTATTGCAGGCTGGAGATCACTTTGCAGAGACACTGAGGCATTTTCCTCTTCACACGTTATTGGAGGCTGGAGATCACTTTGCAGAGACACTGAGGCGTTTTCCTCTTCACATGTTATTGCAGGCTGGAGATCACTTTGCAAAGACGCTGAGGCATTTTCCTCTCCACACGTTATTGGAGGCTGGAGATCACTTTGCAGAGATGCTGAGACGGTTTCCTCTTCACACGTTATCAGAGGCTGGAGATCACTTTGCAGAGACACTGAGGCATTTTCCTCTTCACATGTTATTGGAGGCTGGAGATCACTTCGCAGAGACACTGAGGCATTTTCCTCTTCACACGTTATTGGAGGCTGGAGATCACTTTGCAGAAACACTGAGGCATTTTCCTCCTCACACATTATTGGAGGCTGCAGATCACTTTACAGAGACACTGAGGCATTTTCCTCTTCACGCATCATTGGAGGCTGGAGATCACTTTGCAGAGACACTGAGGCATTTTCCTCTTCACACGTTATCGGAGAAATGGCTGTCTGGGGAGAGCTTTGATATGGGTAGTTGTGTTTTGCTGTAATGGTTTCTTATCGTGAGTTGTTGTGTTTCTTGTCTCTGTCTTTCCTCTGAGGCTCTCCATCATCCACGCAAGCAGCTCCTCACTCTATCCGCTCACTCCTTCTCCTAATACTGGAGATCACTTTGCAGAGACACTGAGGCTTTTCCCTCTTCACATGTTATTGGAGGCTGGAGATCACTTTGCAGAGACACTGAGGCATTTTCCTCCTCACACGTTATTGGAGGCTGGAGATCACTTTGCAGAGACACTGAGGTATTTTCCTCTTCACACGTTATAGGAGGCTGGAGATCACTTTGCAGAGACACTGAGGCGTTTTCCTCCTCACACGTTATTAGAGGCTGGAGATCACTTTGCAGAGACACTGAGGCATTTTCCTCCTCACACGTTATTGGAGGCTGGAGATCCCTTTGCAGAGACACTGAGGCATTTTTCTCTTCACACGTTATTGGAGGCTGGAGATCACTTTGCAGAGACACTGAGGCATTTTCCTCCTCACACGTTATCGGAGACTGGAGATCACTTTGCAGAGACGCTGAGGCATTTTCCTCTTCACACGTTTTTGGAGGCTGGAGACCACTTTGCAGAGACACTGTGGCATTTTCCTCCTCACACGTTATCAGAGGCTGGAGATCACTTTGCAGAGACGCTGAGGCATTTTCCTCTTCACATGTTATTGGAGGCTGGAGATCACTTTGCAGAAACACTGAGGCATTTTCCTCCTCCCACGTTATTGGAGGCTGGAGATCACTTTGCAGAGACACTGAGGCATTTTCCTCTTCACACGTTATTGGAGGCTAGAGATCACTTTGCAGAGACACTGAGGCATTTTCCTCCTCACACATTATTGGAGGCTGCAGATCACTTTGCAGAGACACTGAGGCATTTTCCTCTTCACACATTATTGGAGGCTGGAGATCACTTTGCAGAGACACTGAGGCATTTTCCTCTTCACATATTATTGGAGGCTAGAGGTCACTTTGCAGAGACACTGAGGCATTTTCCTCTTCACACATTATTGGAGGCTGGAGATCACTTTGCAGAGACACTGAGGCATTTTCCTCCTCACACGTTATCGGAGGCTGGAGATCACTTTGCAGAGACACTGAGGCATTTTCCTCTTCACTCGTTATTGGAGGCTGGAGATCACTTTGCAGAGACACTGAGGCATTTTCCTCCTCACACGTTATCGGGGGCTGGAGATCACTTTGCAGAGACACTGAAGCATTTTCCTTTTCACACAATATTGGAGGCTAGAGATCACTTTGCAGAGACCCTGAGGCATTTTCCTCCTCACACATTATTGGAGGCTGCAGATCACTTTGCAGAGACACTGAGGCATTTTCCTCCTCACACGTTATCGGAGGAATGGCTGTCTGGGGAGAGCTTTGATTTGGGTAGTTGTGTTTTGCTGTAATGGTTTCTTATGGTGAGTTGTTGTGTTTCTTTTCTCTGTCTCTCCTCTGAGGCTCTCCATCATCCACACAAGCAGCTCCTCGCTCTATCCGCTCGCTCTCCCTCCTAATACTTTGTGACATTTCATCTCACATTACTGCTCCGCACATGACTCCCCCGGGTCCCTCTACTATCTTCATCTCCTTCTTTCTGTAATATCTTCTCCAGTCGCTTCCAATGATTCACCTGCCGGAATGGCTGCTGTCCCAGAGGCCTCCTCCGCTAGCCAAGATTCATCTCCTTCAGGTTACAATCCAATGAACGCTCATTTGGATCTCCCCGAAAGATGTGTGGTTATGGTAGCTGAGCGGATTTTTCAGCTTAAAGGGTGACCCCGGCAGGGTTCTGGATACAATCGAGAAGCACTCAGAGCTGGAGATGGAATACGGTGAAACAGGTCATGTGTTGAGTTCTCTGGATTCCCATCTGCTTTCTTTGGTAAGGTGGGGTGGGACGGGGGCCTACAGGAGAAGACAGCTAGGTCCATGGACGTAGGGTTCCGGCGGCGCTCCCCAGGGCACGGAGAGAAGACGAGAGACAGCTCTCCCTGCACTAGGCAATGTAGGGGAATACAACAAATATATCCCCCTATGATAACCTCATTTGTCCTTTTGGACACGTAATCTGGGGAAGGCTATTGCAGTGATTTAGGAGGATTCTCCCGGCACCGCTTTAGTCGTAATTAACATTACAGTCTTTATCAGCTCCCAAGATGGGCGCTACGCGGTGCCATGCAGTCAGCCGAGGTGACCTGACTCATCAGTGGACACCCACCCAGGTTACTCTGTCAATGGTTCCGATTTATATAAAGAATATTCATTACCCAATGGGAGGCAAAGGAGGGGCATCGTGTTACTCGTCAGGTGGAACTGGCACGCGTTCTCTGCTTGTACATGTTGTGCCCTTTGTAGCTGCACATACTATTGTGAGTCAGAATGGATGAACTGTTGTGTTACTGCCATCAACAGGCTATGTGACTTCCACAAAACCATACAGGTGTGTGATGTGATACAGGTGTGTGATGTGATACAGGTGTGTGATATGATACAGGTGTGTGATATGATACAGGTGTGTGATGTGATACAGGTGTGTGATATGATACAGGTGTGTGATGTGATACAGGTGTGTGATGTGATACAGGTGTGTGATATGATAGAGGTGTGTGATATGATAGAGGTGTGTGATATGATACAGGTGTGTGATGTGATACAGGTGTGTGATGTGATACAGGTGTGTGATGTGATACAGGTGTGTGATGTGATACAGGTGTGTGATATGATAGAGGTGTGTGATATGATACAGGTGTGTGATATGAGACAGGTGTGTGATGTGATACAGGTGTGTGATATGATAGAGGTGTGTGATGTGATACTGGAGTGTGATGTGGGACAGGTGTGCGATATGAGACAGGTGTGTGATATGAGACAGGTGTGTGATGTGATACAGGAGTGTGATATGAGACAGGTGTGTGATATGGGACAGGTGTGTGATATGATAGAGGTGTGTGATGTGATACTAGAGTGTGATATGGGACAGGTGTGCGATATGAGACAGGTGTGTGATATGAGACAGGTGTGTGATGTGATACAGGAGTGTGATATGAGACAGGTGTGTGATATGGGACAGGTGTGTAGTATGATACAGGTGTGTGATATGAGACAGGTGTGTGATGTGATACAGGAGTGTGATATGAGACAGGTGTGTGATATGGGACAGGTGTGTGATATGAGACAGGTGTGTGATATGAGACAGGTGTGTGATATGAGACAGGTGTGTGATATGAGACAGGTGTGCGATATGATATAGGTGTGTGATGTGATACAGGAGTGTGATATGAGACAGGTGTGTGATATGGGACAGGTGTGTAGTATGATACAGGTGTGTGATATGGGACAGGTGTGTGATATGAGACAGGTGTGTGATATGAGACAGGTGTGTGATATGAGACAGGTGTGCGATATGATACAGGTGTGTGATATGAGACAGGTGTGTGATATGAGACAGGTGTGTGATATGAGACAGGTGTGCGATATGATATAGGTGTGTGATATGGGACAGGTGTGTAGTATGATACAGGTGTGTGATATGAGACAGGTGTGTGATGTGATACAGGAGTGTGATATGAGACAGGTGTGTGATATGATACAGGAGTGTGATATGAGACAGGTGTGTGATATGAGACAGGTGTGTGATATGAGACAGGTGTGTGATATGAGACAGGTGTGTGATATGAGACAGGTGTGTGATATGAGACAGGTGTGTGATATGAGACAGGTGTGTGATATGAGACAGGTGTGTGATATGAGACAGGTGTGTGATATGAGACAGGTGTGTGATATGGGACAGGTGTGAGATATGAGACAGGTGTGTGATATGAGACAGGTGTGTGATATGAGACAGGTGTGTGATATGGGACAGGTGTGTGATATGAGACAGGTGTGTGATATGAGACAGGTGTGTGATATGGGACAGGTGTGTGATATGAGACAGGTGTGTGATATGAGAAAGGTGTGTGATAACACTTTCCACACTCAGTTCTACCGGTTCTGCTTTTGTATAAATTGTAGCGCATGACTCTCTCCTCATTCTGCTTCTCAGACCCAGAGCCGGCGCTACCATAGAGGCAAAGTGGGCAATTGCCCCAGGGCCCCAGAGCTTGTAGGGGCCCCCAGTGGCTACAAGAGGGAAACAATTTTTCAAATCGACCTTATAGTTTTTGAGAAAATCGATTTTAAAGTTTCAAAGGAAAAAAAATACTCATTTAAAAACCTGCCGACTTTAATGGTTAATTGCAAATCCACCTTAAATGCTTGAAACCCTAAATTTGCAGGATATGTTAAGGAGATCATTGGAACTAAGAGGAAAAAAAACAATTTTTCAAAAAGACCTTATAGTTTTTGAGAAAATCGATTTTAAAGTTTCGAAGGAAAAAAGTATACTTTTAAATGCGGTAAATGTCACTTTTAGTAGCAAACCTAACAGTAGTGTAATTTTACATCAAAAGAAAGAGCAATAAATTTCCTGACGGGGTTCCCAGGGGATCCATACGCAGCCGCAGCACTTTGGCCAGGGATCGCTATACTGCCGCAATATGGCTGTATGAAGATCCCTGGCATTTTTTCCTATTTTCCCATTTTTTTTTTAAGTTTAGAGTGTGAGAATTAAAAAAAAAAAAAAAACATGTGGGGTCCCCCCTCCTGAAACTTTTTAACCCCTTGTCCCCCATGCAGGCTGGGATAGCCAGAATGTGGAGCTCCGACTGATTGGGGCTTCACACCCTGACTACACCAGCTGCAAAAAAGGTCCCTTAATGCCGATTTTTGTTACGGGGTATCTGTTGGGGGGGGGGGGTCCCCCAGGTTTATTTTGCCCTGGGGCCCCATTGTTGCTTAAACCGGCCTTGCTCGGACCTCTGGGGAACCCTCATAACTCTGGATCCCCTCAGAAAGTCATCTTACCAGGAGAGGTATTGCAGCATCTGCATGTATCCAGCAAAGTAATGGAACGCTACTGTCCTGGGGCGTAACTACAGCACGGGCCTCAGTCCCAGCGAAACTTTGATGCCCCCCGGCCCATGTTCCCTTGCCAAACCCTCGGTGACTCTCACAGCCTGCAAAGGTCATAGAACAAGTGTGGACATCGTAAATGTCACATCCATAACAAGTGCAGCCACAAACACCTGATCCGAAGGACAGGCTGCCTCTAGGAAGTGGCCCCGGTGCTGGAGGCCAGACTGACATGGAGAACATTACAGAGATGTGGGGCTGCCTCTAGGAAGCGATCCCGGCACTGGAGGCCAGACTGACATGGAGAACATTACAGAGATGTGGGGCTGCCTCTAGGAAGTGGTCCCGGTGCTGGAGGCCAGACTGACATGGAGAACATTACAGAGATGTGGGGCTGCCTCTAGGAAGCGATCCCGGCACTGGAGGCCAGACTGACATGGAGAACATTACAGAGATGAGGGGCTGCCTCTAGGAAGTGGTCCCGGTGCTGGAGGCCAGACTGACATGGAGAACATTACAGAGATGTGGGGCTGCCTCTAGGAAGTGGTCCCGGTGCTGGAGGCCAGACTGACATGGAGAACATTACAGTGATGAGGGGCTGCCTCTAGGAAGTGGTCCTGGCACTGGAGGCCACACTGACATGGAGAACATTACAGAGATGAGGGGCTGCCTCTAGGAAGTGGTCCTGGCACTGGAGGCCAGACTGACATGGAGAACATTACAGAGATGAGGGGCTGCCTCTAGGAAGTGGTCCCGGTGCTGGAGGCCAGACTGACATGGAGAACATTACAGAGATGTGGGGCTGCCTCTAGGAAGTGGTCCCGGTGCTGGAGGCCAGACTGACATGGAGAACATTACAGAGATGTGGGGCTGCCTCTAGGAAGCGATCCCGGCACTGGAGGCCAGACTGACATGGAGAACATTACAGAGATGAGGGGCTGCCTCTAGGAAGTGGTCCCGGTGCTGGAGGCTAGACTGACATGGAGAACATTACAGAGATGTGGGGCTGCCTCTAGGAAGCGATCCCGGCACTGGAGGCCAGACTGACATGGAGAACATTACAGAGATGAGGGGCTGCCTCTAGGAAGTGGTCCCGGTGCTGGAGGCCAGACTGACATGGAGAACATTACAGAGATGTGGGGCTGCCTCTAGGAAGTGGTCCCGGTGCTGGAGGCCAGACTGACATGGAGAACATTACAGAGATGTGGGGCTGCCTCTAGGAAGCGATCCCGGCACTGGAGGCCAGACTGACATGGAGAACATTACAGAGATGAGGGGCTGCCTCTAGGAAGTGGTCCCGGTGCTGGAGGCCAGACTGACATGGAGAACATTACAGAGATGTGGGGCTGCCTCTAGGAAGTGGTCCCGGTGCTGGAGGCCAGACTGACATGGAGAACATTACAGTGATGAGGGGCTGCCTCTAGGAAGTGGTCCCGGCACTGGAGGCCACACTGACATGGAGAACATTACAGAGATGAGGGGCTGCCTCTAGGAAGTGGTCCCGGCACTGGAGGCCAGACTGACATGGAGAACATTACAGAGATGTGGGGCTGCCTCTAGGAAGTGGTCCTGGCACTGAAGGCCAGACTGACATGGAGAACATTACAGAGATGTGTGGCTGCCTCTAGGAAGTGGTCCCGGTGCTGGAGGCCATACTGACATGGAGAACATTACAGAGATGTGGGGCTGCCTCTAGGAAGTGGTCCTGGCACTGAAGGCCAGACTGACATGGAGAACATTACAGAGATGTGGGGCTGCCTCTAGGAAGTGGTCCCGGCACTGGAGGCCAGACTGACATGGAGAACATTACAGTGATGAGGGGCTGCCTCTAGGAAGTGATCCCGGCACTGGAGGCCATACTGACATGGAAAACATTACAGAGATGTGGGGCTGCCTCTAGGGAGTGGTCCCGGCACTGGAGGCCAGACTGACATGGAGAACATTACAGAGATGAGGGGCTGCCTCTAGGAAGTGGTCCTGGCACTGGAGGCCATACTGACATGGAGAACATTACAGTGATGAGGGGCTGCCTCTAGGAAGTGGTCCCGGCACTGGAGGCCATACTGACATGGAAAACATTACAGAGATGTGGGGCTGCCTCTAGGAAGTGGTCCCGGCACTGGAGGCCAGACTGACATGGAGAACATTACAGAGATGAGGGGCTGCCTCTAGGAAGTGGCCCCGGTGCTGGAGGCCAGACTGACATGGAGAACATTACAGTGATGAGGCGCTGCCTCTAGGAAGTGGTCCCGGTGCTGGAGGCCAGACTGACATGGAGAACATTACAGAGATGAGGGGCTGCCTCTAGGAAGTGGTCCTGGCACTGGAGGCCATACTGACATGGAGAACATTACAGAGATGTGGTGCTGCCTCTAGGAATTGGCCCCGGTACTGGAGGCCATACTGACATGGAGAACATTACAGAGATGTGGGGCTGCCTGTAGGAAGTGGTCCTGGCACTGGAGGCCATACTGACATGGAGAACATTACAGAGATGTGGGGCTGCCTCTAGGGAGTGGTCCTGGCACTGGAGGCCACACTGACATGGAGAACATTACAGAGATGAGGGGCTGCCTCTAGGAAGTGGTCCTGGCACTGGAGGCCAGACTGACATGGAGAACATTACAGAGATGTGGGGCTGCCTCTAGGAAGTGGTCCTGGCACTGGAGGCCATACTGACATGGAGAACATTACAGAGATGAGGGGCTGCCTCTAGGAAGTGGTCCTGGCACTGGAGGCCATACTGACATGGAGAACATTACAGAGATGTGGTGCTGCCTCTAGGAAGTGGCCCCAGTACTGGAGGCCATACTGACATGGAGAACATTACAGAGATGTGGGGCTGCCTGTAGGAAGTGGTCCTGGCACTGGAGGCCATACTGACATGGAGAACATTACAGAGATGTGGGGCTGCCTCTAGGGAGTGGTCCTGGCACTGGAGGCCGCACTGACATGGAGTACATTACAGAGATGAGGGGCTGCCTCTAGGAAGTGGTCCTGGCACTGGAGGCCAGACTGACATGGAGAACATTACAGAGATGTGGTGCTGCCTCTAGGAAGTGGCCCCGGTACTGGAGGCCATACTGACATGGAGAACATTACAGAGATGTGGGGCTGCCTGTAGGAAGTGGTCCTGGCACTGGAGGCCATACTGACATGGAGAACATTACAGAGATGTGGGGCTGCCTCTAGGAAGTGGTCCTGGCACTGGAGGCCATACTGACATGGAGAACATTACAGTGATGAGGGGCTGCCTCTAGGAAGTGGTCCTGGCACTGGAGGCCAGACTGACATGGAGAACATTACGGAGATGAGGGGCTGCCTCTAGGAAGTGATCCTGGCACTGGAGGCCAGACTGACATGGAGAACATTACAGAGATGTGGGGCTGCCTCTAGGAAGTGGCCCTGGCACTGGAGGCCAGACTGACATGGAGAACATTACAGTGATGAGGGGCTGCCTCTAGGAAGTGGTCCTGGCACTGGAGGCCAGACTGACATGGAGAACATTACAGAGATGAGGGGCTGCCTGTAGGAAGTGGTCCCGGCACTGGAGGCCACACTGACATGGAGAACATTACAGAGATGAGGGGCTGCCTCTAGGAAGTGGTCCTGGCACTGGAGGCCGGACTGACATGGAGAACATTACAGAGATGAGGGGCTGCCTCTAGGAAGTGATCCCGGCACTGGAGGCCATACTGACATGGAAAACATTACAGAGATGTGGGGCTGCCTCTAGGGAGTGGTCCCGGCACTGGAGGCCAGACTGACATGGAGAACATTACAGAGATGAGGGGCTGCCTCTAGGAAGTGGTCCTGGCACTGGAGGCCATACTGACATGGAGAACATTACAGTGATGAGGGGCTGCCTCTAGGAAGTGGTCCCGGCACTGGAGGCCATACTGACATGGAAAACATTACAGAGATGTGGGGCTGCCTCTAGGAAGTGGTCCCGGCACTGGAGGCCAGACTGACATGGAGAACATTACAGAGATGAGGGGCTGCCTCTAGGAAGTGGCCCCGGTGCTGGAGGCCAGACTGACATGGAGAACATTACAGTGATGAGGCGCTGCCTCTAGGAAGTGGTCCCGGTGCTGGAGGCCAGACTGACATGGAGAACATTACAGAGATGAGGGGCTGCCTCTAGGAAGTGGTCCTGGCACTGGAGGCCATACTGACATGGAGAACATTACAGAGATGTGGTGCTGCCTCTAGGAATTGGCCCCGGTACTGGAGGCCATACTGACATGGAGAACATTACAGAGATGTGGGGCTGCCTGTAGGAAGTGGTCCTGGCACTGGAGGCCATACTGACATGGAGAACATTACAGAGATGTGGGGCTGCCTCTAGGGAGTGGTCCTGGCACTGGAGGCCACACTGACATGGAGAACATTACAGAGATGAGGGGCTGCCTCTAGGAAGTGGTCCTGGCACTGGAGGCCAGACTGACATGGAGAACATTACAGAGATGTGGGGCTGCCTCTAGGAAGTGGTCCTGGCACTGGAGGCCATACTGACATGGAGAACATTACAGAGATGAGGGGCTGCCTCTAGGAAGTGGTCCTGGCACTGGAGGCCATACTGACATGGAGAACATTACAGAGATGTGGTGCTGCCTCTAGGAAGTGGCCCCAGTACTGGAGGCCATACTGACATGGAGAACATTACAGAGATGTGGGGCTGCCTGTAGGAAGTGGTCCTGGCACTGGAGGCCATACTGACATGGAGAACATTACAGAGATGTGGGGCTGCCTCTAGGGAGTGGTCCTGGCACTGGAGGCCGCACTGACATGGAGTACATTACAGAGATGAGGGGCTGCCTCTAGGAAGTGGTCCTGGCACTGGAGGCCAGACTGACATGGAGAACATTACAGAGATGTGGTGCTGCCTCTAGGAAGTGGCCCCGGTACTGGAGGCCATACTGACATGGAGAACATTACAGAGATGTGGGGCTGCCTGTAGGAAGTGGTCCTGGCACTGGAGGCCATACTGACATGGAGAACATTACAGAGATGTGGGGCTGCCTCTAGGAAGTGGTCCTGGCACTGGAGGCCATACTGACATGGAGAACATTACAGTGATGAGGGGCTGCCTCTAGGAAGTGGTCCTGGCACTGGAGGCCAGACTGACATGGAGAACATTACGGAGATGAGGGGCTGCCTCTAGGAAGTGATCCTGGCACTGGAGGCCAGACTGACATGGAGAACATTACAGAGATGTGGGGCTGCCTCTAGGAAGTGGCCCTGGCACTGGAGGCCAGACTGACATGGAGAACATTACAGTGATGAGGGGCTGCCTCTAGGAAGTGGTCCTGGCACTGGAGGCCAGACTGACATGGAGAACATTACAGAGATGAGGGGCTGCCTGTAGGAAGTGGTCCCGGCACTGGAGGCCACACTGACATGGAGAACATTACAGAGATGAGGGGCTGCCTCTAGGAAGTGGTCCTGGCACTGGAGGCCGGACTGACATGGAGAACATTACAGAGATGAGGGGCTGCCTCTAGGAAGTGGTCCTGGCACTGGAGGCCACACTGATATGGAGAACATTACAGTGATGTGGGGCTGCCTCTAGGAAGTGGTCCCGGCACTGGAGGCCAGACTGACATGGAGAACATTACAGAGATGAGGGGCTGCCTCTAGGAAGTGGCCCCGCCACTGGAGGCCATACTGATAAAGAGCCAGGACTGTCCCAGCACCAGCAGACAAGGGGTTACACCCGGCAGAACCTCTTTCGCGTCCCAGCTGTCATTAATGAGACTCAAATTCAATTCAAGTGTCTCTTCTCCCAGAATTACCGAGTCATAAATCTTCACCGCTCCGCCAGCTCAGAATAGCTTCAATTATTGTCATTTTCACATAAAATCGCCGCATTCTTCAGGACACGTTATTGTATTAAAACAAGCGCGATCTTCTGATGGCGAATGAGCTGCGATCACAGAGGCTCCAAATCACAGAGCGCAATTCCTGACAACAAAGAGCTTGCAGTCTCCAATATTCTATATCCCGGAGTGAGAGCAAAGCTTGTGTTTATTCTGCTGAGGATTCTGCTTGACGCACAGATCTGTAAACTCGTTTCTTGCGGTCTGAGGGTAAATATACAGTATATATATATATATACTGTATAGATTGATAGATTCCGCTAGTGCGGGCAGAAATCTTCACACTTCAGATCCGGTCATCACAAGGGATTTTACAAACATGATAAATGAATTACGTTTATCTGTAGAAACACATTTATATCTCAGGCTGGCTGACAGCACAACGTTTATTACACATGTTAGTTTGCTGATTACTGCAGGTGATTTTTCCAGGGTTGCAATGCTTCCTGCTCTGTGCAGATTATTGCTATCACACACCAGGGTGTTACTGGGCAGGGTGTGCGAGAGAGAGCACTATGGGTGCCTACACACATCCAATTCTGGCTGGCCAATCTTACCAGCTGTATGTAGTGAGAGCGAAACTACACAATCTGCTCATAGTATTTACAAGCTGCTATCAGTCGTAGTACATGGAGGTGGTAAGATTGGACAACCAAAATTGGATGTGTGTGCAAACCCTTAAGCCTCATACACACGTGCGATGATTGTCACCTGGCAGGTAATGGGACATGAACCTTCAGGGGCAGTTCACAGCTGAGATTGTACAGCCTGCAAGCTCGCGATGTGTTTTGTCACCATGGAGGGAGGGGCAGAGGGATGCGGCAAACAATGGAGGAGGGAGTGGTGAGTGTGACGCCGGGCGACGCCCAGTCGTCCGAGGATTCGCGGCCGATTGTCCGATCGCAACCGTGATCGGAAAACTGACATTCTTTATTTTTAAATAGAAGTTTTTCCTTCCTGCCTTCCCCCCCTTTTTTGCCATGAGGGCTGAATGGGCCTGCGTTAGCATATGGCTAAAGCAACCTGGTTTAGCAAGAAATCCTTTTAAGGCTCCCGGAAAAGCTCTGGTGACACTAATGTGCTAATTGGGCAGAGCTGAAATACCAACAGAGTCTATTCAACAGGGGAAGCTAGCACAGCATGAGGTCTATTGACACCTACATTCCTCCCAGTCTTGACGGCACCGACTAGACTGAGTATGGAATGCATGGTGTTGATAACTTTGTCACATTTTGCAAATACCATCCATGGGAGGAATATGAAAATTACATAATTTTGTTTCCCTAATTCTGTAGAATATGGTGATACTAGACATAGCCAGGTAACCCGAGCAGGGGCTGAGATATGAATAATGGGGTCCCCGTGCGCCCCAAATATTGCAAGTTTGATGTCCTATGAACGTGTATTCTCAGCCCAATCTGAATATGAAATCGGTTTGCATGTGCGACAAAACCCCGGCGGGATATGAAATTGGACATATTTTGTGGATGGTTGAAAGTTCCTCCCCTGAGAACTCACTGCCTGACACGCCCCTGGGCTGAGCTTGAGACTCCGCCCAGAAATGTCAGTGCTCAAAACTGATTGCATGAGGACTCCCAGCCAATTCCCCCACTTTCCATCATACCGAAAAGACTGCCACTGCTTGGGGAAATAGCAGTGGCCATCTTGCAGGCGGAGCAACGGCCATGTGGTTCGGCCATATTGCGAACTAACTGCAACAAAGGAACTTTGTCTTTTCCCGAACGGACTTTCCACAGAATCATAAGTATTCGTTCTTTTTATCCCTTTTCTTTTATGTACTGTGTTATCACTGTCTCTCATCGTTTAATTGTTCACGATTGTCTGTATATATTAATTATTTATATTGTAACAAATAAAGGCTTTTTAAAAGGTCTTTACCTCTCAGTAAAACCTTCTATTCAGTATACACAGACGAGACCTAAACTTCCGAAGGGACGCTACTGTTTTGATAGATAGATAGGAATTGCACAGTTTTAACCGGTTGTTTGTTTCACAGGTCTATAGCCAGTTAGCAGTTTTCTCTGGGCTGATAGAAAACAGAGATGGTGGCAAATCTACCCCTGGGTTGGAGTAAAAGTGTATTTTCGTAACCTCACAGGCTCCCTACTGCGTCGTGACGCTCAAACTCCGCCAATTCTACGCAGATTGCGTCCATAGCTCTCAATCTGTGTGCTAGAATCGGATCGGACGGTTTTGCGTGTTCACGGCCAGTGGGGCTCCTGTGACAGTGGTCGGCAGCGTTTGGGATCTGTGTGTGCTGATAGTATCTCAGGTAGGGCTATCGAATTAGCCCTATCGAGAAACGAACTAATTCGTTGGTAGTGACTGAGTGCAATATATTTTTCATATATACAGAGAGACTGTGTAACCAGTACCCCTCCCCTAAGTTTTCTTTTATTTGGCATGGAAATGTCCGGGAATTACAAGGTCATGGTCCTATCCGACCTGCAGAGTCTGTGCGAGGCGAGAGGCATGGACATCCGCGGCAAGAAACAGCAGGACCTGATAACGGACTTGTACCGATGGGATAGCCAGAATCTGCGGACGCTGGAGGTGTCCACTGTGGAGGACACCGGCTCATCTAACGCAAGTCGAGGGGAACCAGAGACTGAAGATCCTGTGCGTACCGAGGTTGAGCAACCCGCGGGCAATGCGGCAACAGATACGCAGGAGGCTGTCAGTGTGAACCCCGACCCCAGAACCCCTGAAAGTACTCGCCTGGAACCGGCCAGTACTGGACTGTCCAGTTATGTTGATCCAGTAATGCAGCAGGCATTGCAAAAGCTGATGGAAACTGATGTGGACAAGTACCTGCAGTACATGGCGGAGCAAAAGCGAGAGGAACGCCAATCTGCAGAGGCGCGGGAGAGACGACAGCATGAGCTGAACATGGCGAAAGTGCAGCAAGCCAGCCGGAGTTCAACGCCCAGCCTCCCTGCTGAAGGGACTGCCGCGCCAGTAAGTGCAAAATTTAAATTTGCTATTATCGAAAAAGACACTGACATTGACTTGTTTTTGAGGTCTTTTGAAAAGGCCTGCCGTCAGTATCGTCTGTCCCAAGACCAGTGGGCCAGACATCTGACACCCTTGCTGCGCTACAAAGCGCTTGATGCTTTCTCAGAGTTGCCTGTGGAAAAGGACAATGATTATACCGCTATAAAGGAGGCTATAATCACTAAGTACCAGCTGACGCCAGAAGCCTACCGGAAAAGGTTCAGGTCCTGGCAGAAAAAATCTACTGATTCTTATCAAGATGTGGTCAGCAGTCTGCTCACCACACTCCGCCAGTGGACGCTAGGCCTCACTAAAGGGTCTTACGGTGTCCTGGAGGACTTAATCGTCCTGGAGCAGTTTCTGAACATTTGCCCGGCTGACGTACGCCAGTTTGTGCTGGAGCGCCGACCGGCGTCAGCGACGGTCGCTGCAGACCTCGCTGAGACCTTTGCAACGACCAGGGTGCCGGAGACCCGCAGGACTGCCCCATCTAGCTGGAGAGGAGGTCAGTCCCACAATTTTGCAGACTCTCCTACCTCTGTGAGCCGTGCGCCCCAGAGGCCATCCAGCGCAGCTGCTGCGTCCAGGCCTGCAGTAACAGAGGGCATCACCTGTCACTTTTGCCGCAAGCCCGGACACATGAAGTTTAACTGCCCGGAGCGGAGGCAGACAGCGCCAGCTCCTGCACCACCTACACCTCGCCCACGGCAACTGCCGCCAGCCAGCGCACCCCAGCCGGGAGCACCCAACAACGTCATGTTCGCAGGTGGGAGAGGGATCCACTCCGCTACGAGCAACCACCAGCTGGTTACAGTGAACGACCAGCTTGTTACCGGTTTCCGCGACACTGGAGCGGATGTCACCCTGGTGCGTGCGCACCTGGTCCCGACGGAAAATATCCTCCCTGACAAATACCTTACCCTCACTGGAGTGGGGGGCACTCTTTCTCGCATTCCCCAGGCTCGGGTGTCCATCGATTGGGGGGTGGGGGTTCAAGAGAAGGTTGTTGGGGTCCTGGACCAACTGCCGGTCCCAGTTTTGTTGGGGACCGACCTGGGCAAGCTTGTGTCCTATTATGAACCTGCCCCAAGCCCCTCAGACTGCCAGGAGGGAGACGGACTCTCCGCCCACACTAAGGTACTTTGCACCAAGGGGCAAGAACAGGGGGGAGGTGGGTTGAATGTGCCCAGTCCAGGGGTACCGAGTCCAATAGTACCTGTGTCACAGGTACCTGTGTTTGATATACCGATTGTTTGTGATGAAAATGTTGTTGTACCTGTCACTGTAATTCATGCATGCAGCCAGGATGTGAGTAATGCCAGTATGTGCCAGTCTGAAGGTGTACCTGTACTGGCAGTAACACGCAGCCGCGCTGCTCAGAACCTGGGCTCAGAGCAGGTGGAAGAGGTTCCGGCCTCCTCCCCCTCCTCTGACCACAGGGATGGTAGCCTTCAGCCACTAACTGCATATGCCACGGGCCAGCTGGCTGAGAGCGAGAGTGCTGCATTTGTGCAAGCACTCCGGACTGACCCTAGCCTCGAGGCACTCAGAAGACAGGCTTCTGAGCCCCTCACGAATGAAGATACCTTCAAGGTATATTGGGAAGGTGGTAAGCTGTACAGCGAGCCTGTACAGCCCACCGAAGGTGAAACAAGTGTGGGTACCAAGTTGCTTGTGGTACCCAGTGCCTTCCGGGGGCATGTGCTGAAGTCCGCACATGACATTCCCCTGGCAGGGCACTTGGGAATCCACAAGACACTTGACCGTATCCAGGGTCATTTCTACTGGCCCAGGATGCGGATCGATGTGACCAACTATTGCCGCTCATGTACTGTTTGCCAAAAGGTAAAACGGGCTGGGAACCCCCGCAAGGCTCCCTTGTGTCCACTGCCAATCATAGGTGAGCCCTTTCACAGAGTGGCAGTCGACATAATTGGACCATTGCCCACTCCCAGCAGCAGTGGCAAAAGGTACATCCTGACGGTGGTGGATTACGCCACCCGCTATCCTGAGGCCATGGCGCTTTCCTCCCTGAGGGCGGACAAGGTAGCAGACGCGCTACTTAACATTTTCTCCCGAGTCGGGTTCCCTGCGGAGATGCTCTCCGATCAGGGATCCCAGTTTATGTCCGAACTCATGGAGGCCCTGTGCAAAAAGATACACATGACGCACATTGTCTCCAGTCCCTACCACCCGCAGACCAATGGACTGTGTGAACGGTTCAACGGGACGCTGAAGCAAATGCTGACCACGTTTGTTGAGTCGCAAGGTGGGGACTGGGAACGATACCTGCCTCATCTGTTGTTTGCGTACAGGGAGGTGCCGCAGGAGTCAACCGGGTTTTCCCCGTTTGAACTCCTGTATGGGAGGAATGTCCGAGGACCCTTACAATTGATGCGGGAGACATGGGAGGGCAAGGGCGACCCCACTGATGTCTCCGTGGTCGATTACGTCCTCAAGTTCAGGGACAAAATGGAGTCCCTGTCCGCAGTAGTGACCAACAACCTGGCCCAGGCTCAGGCCAAACAAAAAGCATGGTACGACCGCACTGCTGGAGAGCGGTCATTTGATGTGGGTGACAAGGTATATGCCCTTCTTCCCGTGAGGCAGAACAAGCTGCAAGCAGCCTGGGAGGGGCCTTTTACTGTAGTGCAGCGGTTAAACCCTCTGACGTATCTAGTGAACATGGGGGGCAGGAAGCAGAAGAGCTTTCATGTAAACATGCTGAAGGCCCACCATGACAGGACCCAGTATGCGCTGCCAGTGTGCAGCCGGTTAGAGCAGGGAGAGGCAGACCCCCTGTTAGACCTGCTGGCTGACGTACGAGATGTGGACGGCGACCTAAACGTCAATCCACAGCTCGCCTCAGCCCAGCAAGAGCAGTTACAGAAGGTGCTGGGCCAGTACCAGCACACCTTCTCCGGTATCCCGGGGCGGACCAGTATGGCGGTGCATGGGGTAGATACAGGTACCCATCCCCCCATCAGGCAATCCGCTTACCGTGTCTCTCCCGAGGTACAGGCGGACATGCAGAAGGAGGTGAGGGAGATGCTGGAGTTAGGGGTGGTTCAAAAGTCCAGTAGTGCCTGGGCAGCCCCTGTTGTCCTGGTCCCCAAGAAGGACCAGACAACTCGGTTCTGCGTAGACTACAGGAAACTGAACGCCATCACCACTACAGACGCCTACCCCATGCCTCGCATTGATGAGCTGCTAGATACACTGGCATCAGCCAGGTACCTATCAATCATGGATCTGAGCCGGGGGTATTGGCAGATACCACTTGCACCTGACGCGAGGCAAAAGTCGGCCTTCATCACCCCTTTCGGCCTCTTCGAGTTCACGATGATGCCCTTTGGGATGAAGAACGCCCCGGCCACGTTTCAGCGGGCCGTGAACGACCTGCTAGAGGGAATGCAAGGGTTCGCTGTAGCGTATCTGGATGACATTGCGGTGTTCAGCCCCACCTGGGAAGAACACCTCAAACACCTGTCCCAGGTACTAGAGAGGCTGGCCATGGCCAATCTGACGGTTAAACCGAGTAAGTGTCAGATTGGCATGACCGAGGTGCAGTACTTAGGTCACCGGGTGGGGGGTAACACCCTGAAACCTGACACAGGAAAGGTGGACGCCATCCTGGCATGGCCTCGACCTATCACGAAAAAGCAGGTCCAGGCGTTCCTGGGGACCGCCGGCTACTATAGGAAATTTGTTCCCGCCTATAGTACACTGGCGAAGCCCCTGACCGATGCCACTAGCAAGAAGCACCCCAAGGTTGTTAGCTGGACCCCCGCTTGCGAGAATGCCTTCCAGGCCTTGAAGCAGGCCCTCGCAAGCGCCCCTGTGCTTCAGGCCCCAGACTTCAGTCGTCGGTTTGTGGTGCAAACCGATGCCTCTGACTACGGTCTCGGCGCAGTCCTCAGCCAGGTGGATGGAAAGGGGGATGAACACCCTATCCTCTACCTGAGCCGGAAGCTCCTGCCCCGAGAGGTAGCCTACTCCACAACTGAAAAGGAGTGCCTGGCGATCGTGTGGGCCCTACAGAAACTGCAGTCGTATCTGTACGGCCGCTCCTTCACGATCGTCACTGATCACAATCCCCTGAGTTGGCTAAACCGTACTGCTGGAACCAACGGCAAGCTCCTACGGTGGAGCCTGTCATTGCAGCAGTACGACTTTACGATCCAACACAAAGCAGGCAGCCGACACCAAAACGCTGATGGGCTGTCGCGGTGTCAGGGGGAACCCGACCCAACAGCGCCAATAGCTGCTACGGAAGGCGTCCTGTTGACACCTCCCTGAGCAGAGCTCGGGAAGGGGGAGGTGTGACGCCGGGCGACGCCCAGTCGTCCGAGGATTCGCGGCCGATTGTCCGATCGCAACCGTGATCGGAAAACTGACATTCTTTATTTTTAAATAGAAGTTTTTCCTTCCTGCCTTCCCCCCCTTTTTTGCCATGAGGGCTGAATGGGCCTGCGTTAGCATATGGCTAAAGCAACCTGGTTTAGCAAGAAATCCTTTTAAGGCTCCCGGAAAAGCTCTGGTGACACTAATGTGCTAATTGGGCAGAGCTGAAATACCAACAGAGTCTATTCAACAGGGGAAGCTAGCACAGCATGAGGTCTATTGACACCTACATTCCTCCCAGTCTTGACGGCACCGACTAGACTGAGTATGGAATGCATGGTGTTGATAACTTTGTCACATTTTGCAAATACCATCCATGGGAGGAATATGAAAATTACATAATTTTGTTTCCCTAATTCTGTAGAATATGGTGATACTAGACATAGCCAGGTAACCCGAGCAGGGGCTGAGATATGAATAATGGGGTCCCCGTGCGCCCCAAATATTGCAAGTTTGATGTCCTATGAACGTGTATTCTCAGCCCAATCTGAATATGAAATCGGTTTGCATGTGCGACAAAACCCCGGCGGGATATGAAATTGGACATATTTTGTGGATGGTTGGAAGTTCCTCCCCTGAGAACTCACTGCCTGACACGCCCCTGGGCTGAGCTTGAGACTCCGCCCAGAAATGTCAGTGCTCAAAACTGATTGCATGAGGACTCCCAGCCAATTCCCCCACTTTCCATCATACCGAAAAGACTGCCACTGCTTGGGGAAATAGCAGTGGCCATCTTGCAGGCGGAGCAACGGCCATGTGGTTCGGCCATATTGCGAACTAACTGCAACAAAGGAACTTTGTCTTTTCCCGAACGGACTTTCCACAGAATCATAAGTATTCGTTCTTTTTATCCCTTTTCTTTTATGTACTGTGTTATCACTGTCTCTCATCGTTTAATTGTTCACGATTGTCTGTATATATTAATTATTTATATTGTAACAAATAAAGGCTTTTTAAAAGGTCTTTACCTCTCAGTAAAACCTTCTATTCAGTATACACAGACGAGACCTAAACTTCCGAAGGGACGCTACTGTTTTGATAGATAGATAGGAATTGCACAGTTTTAACCGGTTGTTTGTTTCACAGGTCTATAGCCAGTTAGCAGTTATCTCTGGGCTGATAGAAAACAGAGATGGTGGCAAATCTACCCCTGGGTTGGAGTAAAAGTGTATTTTCGTAACCTCACAGGCTCCCTACTGCGTCGTGACGCTCAAACTCCGCCAATTCTACGCAGATTGCGTCCATAGCTCTCAATCTGTGTGCTAGAATCGGATCGGACGGTTTTGCGTGTTCACGGCCAGTGGGGCTCCTGTGACAGTGAGTGAGAGAATAATTGCGTCTCTGTGAATATCAGGGGGCGGAGCATTTGCACAGGAGGGTGGAGCATGACAAGGTATGAGTGAGACCAGACTTTGGTGAGGTTGTGTCAGTGAATCTCAGGGGGTGCAGTGTTTGCACAGGAGAGCGGAGCTGTCAGTTAGCGCTGTTTCTGTATCACAGGGGGCGGAGTGTTTGCACAGGGGCAGAGTGTTTGCACAGGAGGGGCGGAGTGTTTGCACAGGAGGGTGGAGCTGTCAGTTAGCGCTGTCTCCATATCACAGGGGGCGGAGTGTTTGCACAGGGGGTGGAGTGTTTGCACAGGAGGGCGGAGCTGCCAGTTAGCGCTGTCTCTGTATCACAGGGGGCGGAGTGTTTTCACAGGAGGGGCAGAGTGTTTGCACAGGAGGGCGGAGCTGGCAGTTAGCGCTGTCTCCGTATCATAGGGGCGGAGTGCTTGCACAGGAGGGGCAGAGTGTTTGCATAGGAGGGCGGAGTGTTTGCACAGTAGGGCGGAGTGTTTGCACAGGAGGGTGGGGCTGTCAGTTAGCGCTGTCTCCTTATCACAGGGGGCGGAGTGTTTGCACAGGAGGGCGGAGTGTTTGCACAGGGGCAGAGTGTTTGCACAGTAGGGCGGAGTGTTTGCACAGGAGGGTGGGGCTGTCAGTTAGCGCTGTCTCCTTATCACAGGGGGCGGAGTGTTTGCACAGGAGGGCGGAGTGTTTGCACAGGAGGGTGGAGCTGTCAGTTAGCGCTGTCTGCATATCACAGGGGGTGGAGTGTTAGCACAGGGGGGTGGAGTGTTTGCACAGGAGGGCGGAGCTGCCAGTTAGCGCTGTCTCTGTATCACAGGGGGCGGAGTGTTTGCACAGGAGGGCGGAGCTGGCAGTTAGCGCTGTCTCCGTATCACAGGGGGTGGAGTGTTTGCACAGGAGGGGCGGAGTGTTTGCACAGGAGGGCGGAGCTGGCAGTTAGCGCTGTCTCCGTATCACAGGGGGCGGAGTGTTTGCACAGGAGGGCGGAGTGTTTGCACAGGAGGGTGGGGCTGTCAGTTAGCGCTGTCTCCTTATCACAGGGGGCGGAGTGTTTGCACAGGAGGGCGGAGTGTTTGCACAGGAGGGCGGAGTGTTTGCACAGGAGGGTGGGGCTGTCAGTTAGCGCTGTCTCCTTATCACAGGGGGCGGAGTGTTTGCACAGGAGGGGCGGAGTGTTTGCACAGGAGGGCGGAGCTGTCAGCGCTGTCTCCGTATCACAGGGGGCGGAGTGTTTGCACAGGAGGGGCGGAGTGTTTGCACAGGAGGGCGGAGCTGTCAGTTAGCGCTTTCTCCTTATCACAGGGGGCGGAGTGTTTGCACAGGAGGGCGGAGTGTTTGCACAGGAGGGCGGAGCTGTCAGTTAGCGCTGTCTCTGTATCACAGGGGGCGGAGTGTTTTCACAGGAGGGTGGAGCTGTCAGTTAGCGCTGTCTCCTTATCACAGGGGGCGGAGTGTTTGCACAGGAGGGGCGGAGTGTTTGCACAGGAGGGCGGAGCTGTCAGTTAGCGCTTTCTCCTTATCACAGGGGGCGGAGTGTTTGCACAGGAGGGCGGAGTGTTTGCACAGGAGGGCGGAGCTGTCAGTTAGCGCTGTCTCCTTATCACAGGGGGCGGAGTGTTTGCACAGGAGGGGCGGAGTGTTTGCACAGGAGGGCGGAGCTGTCAGCGCTGTCTCCGTATCACAGGGGGCGGAGTGTTTGCACAGGAGGGGCGGAGTGTTTGCACAGGAGGGCGGAGCTGTCAGTTAGCGCTTTCTCCTTATCACAGGGGGCGGAGTGTTTGCACAGGAGGGCGGAGTGTTTGCACAGGAGGGCGGAGCTGTCAGTTAGCGCTGTCTCTGTATCACAGGGGGCGGAGTGTTTTCACAGGAGGGTGGAGCTGTCAGTTAGCGCTGTCTCCTTATCACAGGGGGCGGAGTGTTTGCACAGGAGGGGCGGAGTGTTTGCACAGGAGGGCGGAGCTGTCAGTTAGCGCTTTCTCCTTATCACAGGGGGCGGAGTGTTTGCACAGGAGGGCGGAGTGTTTGCACAGGAGGGCGGAGCTGTCAGTTAGCGCTGACCACATTCACAGATCACCCCAGCGATGTCCCGCTAATGACACAAATCCTCCTCATTAGCCGCAGATCCATATTTGTGTGGATTCAGATCTGCAATTAGTGAGAATGGTGTGTAGGGAAGCTGCAATTACCGGCACATTATTACAATGAGCGGCTGATTAGAGAGGGAAAGGTGAATATCCGCAGATAATGAATACGTTCTGCTCGTTAGAGGACAGAGAGGATGAGAAGAGGAAGCAGACGGAACAACATCACTAAATTGCATTACAATGTCTGTACACTCTGCTAATCCTCCCTCTGAACACAACAATCTAACAAAGGTGTTCATGTCACATGTGCCACCACCAGTGGCGTAGCTATGGAGCTGTGGGCCCCGATGCAAGTTTTACAATGGGGCCCCCAAGCACTCTATACATATAAATTGATACGGCGCACCAAAACCTGCCAATGGCAACTACAGTGTCAGAGGTGCCAGAAGGGGATGGGGAACAGTTTGTTAATGATTACCACTATTCAAAGTATCTATAGAAGTGATTATTATGAGCACAGGACCAATAGAGAGCTAATACTGTAGTTGAGGGAGAGCCATTCGGGGCCCCTCTGGCCCAAGGGCCCCGATGCGGTCGCAACCTCTGCAACCCCTATTGCTACGCCCCTGGCCACCACTGCGCTATGCGAGGGGGGAGGGGCCACTGCACTGTGCAAGGGAGGAGGGGCCACTGCACTGTGTGAGGGGTCAATGCACTGTGTAAGGGGGGAGGGTCACTGCACTGTGCGAGGGGGGAGGGTCACTGCACAGTGTGAGGGGGGAGGGGTCACTTCACCATGTGAAGGGGAGGGGCCACTGCACTGTGCAAGGTGGGGGTCACTGCACTGTGCTAGGGGGTTAAGCGACTGCCCTGTGTGAGGGGGGAGGGGCCACTGCACTGTGCAAGGTGGGGGTCACTGCACTGTGCTAGGGGGTTAGGCGACTGCCCTGTGTGAGGGGGGAGTGGTCACTGCACTGTGTGAGGGGGGAGGGGTCACTGCACTGTGTGAGGAGGGAGGGGTCACTGCACTGTGTGAGGGGGGAGGGGTCACTGCACTGTGTGAGGGGGGAGGGGTCACTGCACTGTGTGAGGGGGGAGGGGTCACTGTCCTGTGTGAGGGGGGAGGGGTCACTGCACTGTGTGAGGGGGGAGGGGTCACTGCCCTGTGTGAGGGGGAGGGGTCACTGCCCTGTGTGAGGGGGGAGGGGTCACTGCCCTATGTGAGGGGGGAGGGGTCACTGCACTGTGTGAGGGGGGAGGGGTCACTGCACTGTGTGAGGGGGGAGGGGTCACTGCCCTGTGTGAGGGGGGAGGGGTCACTGCCCTGTGTGAGGGGGGAGGGGTCACTGCCCTGTGTGAGGGGGGAGGGGTCACTGCCCTGTGTGAGGGCGGAGGGGTCACTGCACTGTGTGAGGGGGGAGGGGTCACTGCACTGTGTGAGGGGGGAGGGGTCACTGCACTGTGTGAGGGGGGAGGGGTCACTGCCCTGTGTGAGGGGGGAGGGGTCACTGCCCTGTGTGAGGGGGGAGGGGTCACTGCACTGTGTGAGGGGGGAGGGGTCACTGCCCTGTGTGAGGGGGATGAAAAAGTAAAGCGCAATCGCTGAAAAAGGTGTTTACATTCCGCAATGTAAAAGAGTCCTTATTAAAATCTCCACAAACGCATCCGCCGCCTGCTTACATCAGAGCGGCCAAATGCCGCTTCATCGGAATTTATTCTTTTGTGGTTCAACTTTATCTCCTGATTCACTAACATTAAACTTCCACGAGAGAAGCTGTATGTTGTGAATCTGTGATGTCACTGCTCACTCCGCGTGCCACTCCCAGGACAGAGCGCCTGTGATGTCACTGCTCACCCCTCCCCCGTGCCACTCCCAGGACAGATCATCTGTGATGTCACTGCACAGCTCACTCCGCGTGCCACTCCCAGGACAGATCATCTGTGATGTCACTGCTCACTCCGCGTGCCACTCCCAGGACTGAGCACCTGTGATGTCACTGCTCACCCCTCCCCCGTGCCACTCCCAGGACAGATCATCTGTGATGTCACTGCACAGCTCACTCCACGTGCCACTCCCAGGACAGATCATCTGTGATGTCACTGCTCACTCCGCGTGCCACTCCCAGGACAGAGCACCTGTGATGTCACTGCTCACCCCTCCCCCGTGCCACTCCCAGGACAGATCATCTGTGATGTCACTGCACAGCTCACTCCGCGTGCCACTCCCAGGACAGATGGTCTGGAGAAGCCGTGGAGTGGAGCCGCAGATCCGGTATTTCCCCCGGTGAGGAGGAGAAGCCATGGAGTGGAGCCGCAGATCCGGTATTTCCCCGGTGAGGAGGAGAAGCCGTGGAGTGGAGCCGCAGATCCGGTATTTCCCCGGTGAGGAGGAGAAGCCGTGGAGTGGAGCCGCAGATCCGGTATTTCCCCGGTGAGGAGGAGAAGCCGTGGAGAGGAGCCGCAGATCCGGTATTTCCCATGGTGAGGAGGAGAAGCCGTGGAGTGGAACCGCAGAGCCGGTATTTCCCCCGGTGAGGAGGAGAAGCCGTGGAGTGGAGCCGCAGATCCGGTATTTCCCCTGTTGAGGAGGAGAAGCCGTGGAGTGGAGCCGCAGATCCGGTATTTCCCCCGGTGAGGAGGAGAAGCCGTGGAGAGGAGCCGCAGATCCGGTATTTCCCCCGGTGAGGAGGAGAAGCCGTGGAGTGGAGCCGCAGATCCGGTATTTCCCCTGGTGAGGAGGAGAAGCCATGGAGTGGAGCCACAGATCCGGTATTTCCCCCGGTGAGGAGGAGAAGCCATGGAGTGGAGCCGCAGATCCGGTATTTCCCCCGGTGAGGAGGAGAAGCCATGGAGTGGAGCCGCAGATCTGGTATTTCCCCCTGGTGAGGAGGAGAAGCCGTGGAGTGGAACCGCAGATCCGATATTCCCCCCGATGAGGAGGAGAAGCCATGGAGTGGAGCCTCAGATCTGGTGTTTCCCCTGGTGAGGAGGAGAAGCCATGGAGTGGAGCCGCAGATCCGGTATTTCCCCCGGTGAGGAGGAGAAGCCATGGAGTGGAGCTGCAGATCCGGTATTTCCCCCGATAAGGAGGAGAAGCCGTGGAGTGGAGCCGCAGATCCGGTATTTCCCCTGGTGAGGAGGAGAAGCCGTGGAGTGGAGCCGCAGATCCGGTATTTCCCCCGGTGAGGAGAAGAAGCCGTGGAGTGGAGCCGCAGATCCGGTATTTCCCCTGGTGAGGAGGAGAAGCCGTGGAGTGGAGCCGCAGATCCGGTATTTCCCCTGGTGAGGAGGAGAAGCCGTGGAGTGGAGCCGCAGATCCGGTATTTCCCCCCGGTGAGGAGGAGAAGCCGTGGAGTGGAGCCGCAGATCTGATATTCCCCCCGGTGAGGAGGAGAAGCCATGGAGTGGAGCCACAGATCTGGTATTTCCCTCGATGAGGAAGAGAAGCCGTGGAGTGGAGCCGCAGATCCGGTATTTCCCCCCGGTGAGGAGGAGAAGCCGTGGAGTGGAGCCGCAGATCCGGTATTTACCCTGGTGAGGAGGAGAAGCCGTGGAGTGGAGCCGCAGATCCGGTATTTCCCCCCGGTGAGGAGGAGAAGCCGTGGAGTGGAGCCGCAGATCTGATATTCCCCCCGGTGAGGAGGAGAAGCCATGGAGTGGAGCCACAGATCTGGTATTTCCCTCGATGAGGAAGAGAAGCCGTGGAGTGGAGCCGTAGATCCGGTATTTCCCCCCGGTGAGGAGGAGAAGCCGTGGAGTGGAGCCGCAGATCCGGTATTTCCCCCGGTGAGGAGGAGAAGCCGTGGAGTGGAGCCGCAGATCCGGTATTTCCCCCGGTGAGGAGGAGAAGCCGTGGAGTGGAGCCGCAGATCCGGTATTTCCCCCGGTGAGGAGGAGAAGCCGTGGAGTGGAGCCGCAGATCCGGTATTTCCCCCGATGAGGAAGAGAAGACGTGGAGTGGAGCCGCAGATCCGGTATTTCCCCCGATGAGGAGGAGAAGCCGTGGAGTGGAGCCGCAGATCCGGTATTTCCCCTGGTGAGGAGGAGAAGCCATGGAGTGGAGCCGCAGATCCGGTATTTCCCCCGGTGAGGAGGAGAAGCCGTGGAGTGGAGCCGCAGATCTGGTATTTCCCCCTGGTGAGGAGGAGAAGCCGTGAAGTGGAGCCACAGATCCGGTATTTCCCCCGGTGAGGAGGAGAAACCGTGGAGTGGAGCCGCAGATCCGGTATTTCCCCCGGTGAGGACATCCGGCTGTTTCAGCAGAGAAGGACACTTCGTCCCGACGTCGCATGAAGAGATCTTCAGGGAGCCACAATCAGATGAAGCCTTGTCATTGTCACACACTAATGAAATGAAGGAAATGGCTTCCTAGCGGGATTCTCAGCATAATATCATATAATTATGTCACAATGGGGAAAAGTCACTTAATTAATCTGTTTAATTATAAATCTGTGGCTGAGGGCAATGATGGGAGCTCGCTGCAGTGCATGTGAAGGAAATCTATGCTCACTCTGTCCTCCTGCAGTCCCCTCTCTGTCACCATTCTGTGGGGGAGGGGTAATCTCTCCCCACCCTGTCCCTCTTTGGTCCCCTACCTGTCACCATTCTGTGGGGGAGGAGTAATCTCTCCCCACCCTGTCCCTCTGCGGTCCCCTCCCTGTCACCATTCTGTGGTGGAGGGGTAATCTCTCCCCACCCTGTCCCCCAGCGGTCCCCTTCTTGTCACCATTCTGTGGGGGAGGGAGTAATTGATCCTCATCCTGTCCCCCTCCCTGTCACCGTTTTTTGCTGGGTGGGAGGGAGGGGGGTTAATCTAGAGAGAGAAGAGGTCATAATATCTAAGTAAATGATCTCTTCTGGTCTGTATTAATGTCTGAATTGTCTGAATCAGCACATTTGCTGTCACTTAATTGTCTAGTTTCTGCATTTGACACCTGGGGTAATGGTTTCTGCATTTGACATCTGGGGTAATGGTATCTGCATTTGACTTCTGGGGTAATGGTTTCTGCATTTGGCATGTAGGGTAATGGTTTCTGCATTTTTTTATGGGGTCTAGTGTTTTATTAGTTATGTTTTGCTAGTACTGACTTGGACCTTTTTTGGCTTTCAGAACTGCCTTCATTCTTTATGGCATTCCTTAGATTTTGGTTATATTGACATGATAGCATCACACAATATCCGTAGATTTATCGTCTGCACGTCCGTGATATGAGACCACCACATCATGGTGAGCGCTTTGAGTTGCTGGTGATCGCCAGTGCTTTGGAAAGTGCTAGTGTAATGTATAGTATATGGCAATGGTATATGTACAGTATATGGCAATCATCATACAGCAGCGATCGCCAGTGAAACGCAATTTGCGTAAATCAGAACCGCGGTGCATGCAGTGCTTTTCTGCGATTCTGGAGCGATCAGCGGTACAAATGTTATAATAACATGAATCGCAATTGATCATAAAAGCACTCTGGGGATTTTACTAGTGTTCTGCGATCCCCGGTGGGAATGGACCCTAAATGTCAAACAGAAGGTGGAGAAAGAGAAAGCTTCCAGCTACAGGGGGACAGATTTCTGTCCCGTGGGGGGAGCAGCTGTCTTCACCGAGTGTAATAATGAAGACATTTCATATCTGTTCCCACTAAGCCATAACTCTCCTCCCTATAACAAGTATATTACCTAATTCTACACATCTCTCTCTCTCTCTCTCTTTCTCTCTCTCTCTCTCTCTCTCTCTCTCTCTCTCCCCTAACTTAAACGCAGCATCCCCGTGGCTGAAATGTCCCCTAACTCCCTCCTCCCTCTCCCCCGCAAAATCCACCACTTTCTTGGTCGTGTATTTTGCTGCTGGAGGAGGCAGAGCTTTCAGCTGCAGCTCTGCCTCTCAGTGCGTCTATCAGCGGCGGATCTCCGCCTCTCCCCGCCCCTCTCAGTGAAGGAAGACTGAGAGGGGCGGGGGAGAGGCGGAGATCCGCTGATGATAGACGCGTGAGGCAGGGCTGCAGCTCATAGCTCCGCCTCTCATGGAAGCGCTGCCCGGATTGCCCCCCGGGGAGTTAGGCGGGATTTAGTTACATTACAGAGGCGGGGACTCAGCGTTTTAGTTAGGGCAGTAATGTTAAAGAGGATTTTGTAATAAAAAGATGATTTTTAAGAGACTTCAGAGTCTCTTTAAACAATAACACATTTCTCCAAAATCCTAAATGTTTATTTCTTCATTTTTTACTTCTTCTTACCCTAAATCCTGTGGCTACTGTTTTCATAATTGTTATCCATAATCACTTTTCTTCTGTAAATATTAATAAATTGTATTGCGTAATTTTAATAAAAGGACACAAAGTCATTTTTTGCAGCTATTTCCCTGATTTGAGTACCGCAGAACAAACCCTCTGGAGAAACGCCCCCCAGGGCCGGGCCGAGGCAGAGGCTGGAGAAACGCCCCCCAGGGCCGGGCCGAGGCAGAGGCTGGAGAGACGCCCCCCAGGGCCGGGCCGAGGCAGAGGCTGGAGAGACGCCCCCCAGGGCCGGGCCGAGGCAGAGGCTGGAGAGACGCCCCACAGGGCCGGGCCGAGGCAGAGGCTGGAGAGACGCCCCCCAGGGCCGGGCCGATGGCAGAGGCTGGAGAGACGCCCCCCAGGGCCGGGCCGAGGCATAGGCTGGAGAGACGCCCCCCCCCAGGGCCGGGCCGAGGCATAGGCTGGAGAGACGCCCCCCAGACTGTATTGTTTAATCAGGTCGGGTCATGTCTCTTTCTGCAGGCTTAGAATAGTCAGAAGGGACATTTTCCCTTATAATGGAAAGGGGGTGACAGCTTTTACTGTAAAATTATGCGCAATAAATTGTTCCCTCCTGGCCTGTCTGCCCAATTCCAGCTGCGCTTGCACATCGATTGCATCCACGAGATTGGATGGTCTGAGGGCTATAGCAGATGGGAGGCACTAAGTGGTCTGGCCAGAACATGCGACACATACCACAAATGTTAGAAGGAACCTTAGTGAATTTCCAGAATGAAATCTAACATGATTTGTGAAAATGACTTGAAAAATACAGAGTTCAAGATAACCCACGAAAGCGTAATTACAATCAGAATCATAATTACAAGAATGACGTTAAAATTCACAACAGCTAAATTGCCCATTACGATAAACGCTGTTCGGTACGAGGGACAGAAGGAATTGAATAAAAAAAAAAAGACTTGGGCTTGGAAGGTGTAGATAATTGTTCACCAGTGAATATATACAGACAGATCTTACTCGATGTTACGCCATGGATATAAATCCAATCCAAACACCAATGTATGTCAATCGATTTCTCTGGTTCCCCAATCAGAAGTTGTCCCTGGTGGCCTCAGAGTATCGATGATTCCCATGAAATAGACACATTCTCACAGCAAGTCACATGACCCTGTGTCTTTATCACATTATCCACAGGAAATCAATTCCCAGCATTTCATCGACAAATTCTGATCCCAGCGAGACTGCCGCCCTCCAAGAAGAGTCCTCGCTCCACCGTCTGAATTTACCGCAGACATTATTCCAGCCACGCTTTCTACGGACGCTGCGAAATATATTTACATGACTGGCCACCATCCTGAGCAAGTCTGCCGGCAAACTGCTGCAAAACTGCCAATTTCCCAACTTACTCCCAAAATAGGAGCTTTTTTTGCTGGTTTCTGAGCCTGCAGGAACATGTGAAGCTCTGCAGGTAAGATGACCTACAAAAGAAATAACACAGACAGCGGAGCTCCCAATGCAAAGCACATCCGGGCAACGGAAAATTAACCCTCCTGGCGGTTCAATTTTTTTGCCAAATTGGCAGAAATCCTTTTTTTTTTGTTTTTGTTTCATGTAAAGCTACCAGAGTGGTAGCTACACGAAAGACCACTAGAGGGTGCATGTGTCCCTCTAGTGCGATCGTCGCCGGCATCAATAGCAAACAGGGGAAGGCGTACATAACGTGTTCCCCTGTTTGGCTTCTCCTGTCGCCATGGCGACGATCAGAATGACGCCATGGACGTCAGCCGACGTCCTGACGTCAGACGCCTCCGATCCAGCCTATAGCGCTGCCTGGAACTCATTGGTCATCGGGCAGTGCAGGGCTCTGGCGGGGGAGGGCCCTCTTCCACCGCTGCATGCGGGCGATCGCCGCAGAGTGGCGTCGATGGAGCTGTACGCGCGGCTAGCAAAGTGCTAGCTGCGCGTACAGCACTTTAAATGGGGCAAATCGCCCCACCAGGGGCTGAGATAACTTCCTGCGCGGCAGAGCACGAGCTCAGCTCGGGCTTACGGTCAGGAAGGTTAAAGGACAACTGAAGTGAGAAAGATATGGAGGCTGCCTGCCACATAGCCAGTTAATGTATAGATAGGAGCGGCTGGGCACAGCCAGTAAAAAAAGCCTTTATTTGTATAAAGTTAAAATGTAGACATCCACAGCAACAGAGTAACAGGAGAGAGAGGGGTCAGCATGAGAAGAGGTCGACAGCTGTTTCACACCCCACAGATAGGTGCTTCGTCAGGACAACAAGAGCCCCCCAACATCCTCCCTTAAATACAGTACTTACGGAAATACCAGCTGGAGAAAGGAGGACGCCATGAGGAGCGCACCCACGAAGGCCGCAATCCGCACTTCCTGGACGCCAAATGCGTTCCACCAAGCGGAAGGTGCGGGCCGGAAGTGGTCATCAAACCCCCTGGGCCAATAAGGTGCGAGCGCCAGCGGCGCTCCATCCACTAGTGTTACGTAGGCTTCCTACTTAAAAAAGAGCCCGCCCCTAGAAACACCAATGGCTCTGCATGTACATGCCCCTCGCCCAGATCCAAATGCAAGGAGCACGGATCAAAACAACAATCCGCCTCCCCGCAACCAGGAAGTGGCAAAAGAGCGTTCCTAACAACTGCATAAAAAGTTATTTAGTTATTTAAACTGACAGCTAGAGCTGTCTAGAAGTACAAAAAATAATAAAATACAGAGAGCCCCGACATAGAAAAGGAATATGGAGGCTGCCTGCCACATAGATTTCCTGTTATACAATATCAGTTGCCAGTCCTGCTGATCTATTTGGCTGCAGTAATGTCTGAATCACACCTGAAACAAGCATGCAGCTAATGCAGTCATACTTCAGTCAGAGCACCTGATCTGCATCCTTGTTCAGGGGCTATGGGTAAAGTATTAGAGGCAGAGGATCAGCAGGACAGCCGGGCAACTGGTATTTCCTTGAGGGCCCTTTCACACCAGGGCGGTGCAGTATTTTTATCCCACCCCACCACCAGGCAATAAAAGTCTATGGGGACTTTCATACTGCCACGGTACGGCGCTATGCGACAGGAGTGAAGTGTTAACTTTTCACCGCATCCCCTACGGTGACGTGGGGATTTTAAAAATGTTGGCGTCACGAAGCGCAGAAGCATATTTCCGCGGCAAGCGAGTGTCACTTCCTGCTAGGCTGTTGGCCATACAGGGAACACAGGGAACAAGGCAGCGTTCCCTGAAGGCCTGATTCCAGTGACGCGGTGCGGGGGAGGGGGGGAGGGTAAAAGCACAATGGGGATGAGAGGCGCCCAGCTGACAATACATGACAAGCACATCACAAGAGGACAGTGGCGGCTCCAGGAAGTTTTTTTTTGGGGGGGGGGGGGGGGCGGCAAAGAAATGGGCTTGGCCATGACCGGATGAGGGTGGAGCTAACTCTAATTTAAAGTGAACCCGGGGTGAGAGTGATGTGGAGGCTGCCATATTTATTTCCTTTTAAACAATACCAGTTGCCTGGGAGCCCTGCTGATCTATGTGGCTGTAGTAGTGAACTGAATTACACCAGAAACAATCATGCAGCTAATCTTGTCAGTTCTGACAATATTGTCAGAAACCCCTGACCTGCTGCATGCTTGTTCAGGGTCTATGGTTGAAAGAATTAGAGGCAGAGGACCAACACGGCAGCCAGGCAGCTGGCATTACTTAAAAGGAGATAAATATGGCAGCCTCAATATTATTCTCACCTCGGGGTCCCTTTAAAAGTGCAACGCAAAGACAGAGGGCCCAAGTTTTGGTGACCCTTTCCCCAGAAAATTCACATAATTGTGCAGGTTTTCTCAAGAAAATACACAAAATGTGAGCAGATTTGCCCAGAAAATATGTTCAATCATGTGGCAGATTTGACCAGAAAACACATGCAATCGTGGCAGATTTGACCAGAAAATACATGCAATCATGTGGCAGATTTGACCAGAAATACGTGCAATCATATGGCAGATTTGACCAGAAAATACATGCAATGGTGGCAGATTTGACCAGAAAATACATGCAATCGTGGCAGATTTGACCAGAAAATACATGCAATCATCTGGCAGATTTGACCAGAAAATACATGCAATCATGTGGCAGATTTGACCAGAAAATACATGCAATCGTGGCAGATTTGACCAGAAAATACATGCAATCATGTGGCAGATTTTACCAGAAAATACATACAATCATGTGGCAGATTTGACCAGAAAATACATGCAATGGTGGCAGATTTGACCAGAAAATACATGCAATCATTTGGCAGATTTGACCAGAAATACGTGCAATCATATGGCAGATTTGACCAGAAAATACATGCAATCATGTGGCAGATTTGACCAGAAATACGTGCAATCATATGGCAGATTTGACCAGAAAATACATGCAATCATGTGGCAGATTTGACCAGAAAATACATGCAATCGTGGCAGATTTGACCAGAAAATACATGCAATCATGTGGCAGATTTGACCAGAAATACGTGCAATCATATGGCAGTTTTGACCAGAAAATACATGCAATCATGTGGCAGATTTGACCAGAAAATACATGCAATCATGTGGCAGATTTGACCAGAAAATACATGCAATCATGTGACAGATTTGACCAGAAAATACATGCAATCATGTAGCAGATTTGATCAGAAAATACATGCAATCTTGTGGCAGACCTGACCAGAACATACACCTGCTAATATAAATTAAAAAAAAAAAACATTTCTTCACCTGCAGCAGACCTCCAAACCCGGCCTCCGTCCGGCGCGGATCTCCCACGATCCTCTGCAGCCAGCAACTGACACTCCCGCGCTGAGAGCAGGGCTACAGGAAAATGGCGCCCGAAGCCCTGCAGACTCAAAGTCTCCAGAGCAGGGCTTCAGACGCCATTTTACTGTAGCTCTGCTCTGACGCTGCCGGAGCTGCGGGCTGCTGCTGCCGGTGAACTGACACGGTGTCTATTAGACGCTGAAAGTCAGTTCACGCTGGGGGGTGCTTTAGGGGTGCTTGGAGAATTTTAGGGGGTGCTTCAGCACCCCAAAGCACCCCCCTGGCGCCGCCACTGCAAGAGGAAGAGCTGCCACACCTCTAATGAGGTCACAGAAATGGTGCCAATAAGGTTTATCTAAGAACGCTGGTGACATTTCGTGGGTCTCTACGGACTTCCTCAGGGCAATTAGGGCTTCATTTACTAAACCGTGATAACTCATATCACAGCCGTTTTCACACGCATTTTCGCATTGTGCGCGATTGCAAATTTGCACGTGCAATTGCGTGTTTGCACACGAAAACGATATTGTTTAAACGCGAAAATGCACGTGATAAGGGTTATCACGGTTTAGTGCACGAAGCCCTTAAGGTAGCCATACACTGGTCGATTTGCCATCAGATTCGACCAACAGATAGATCCCTCTCTGATCGAATCTGATCAGAGAGGGATCGTATGGCTACCTTTACTGCAAACAGATTGTGAACCGATTTCAGCCTGAAACCGTTCACAATCTGTTGTGGTGGTGGTGCTGCCGCCGCTCCCCCCCCCCCCCCCCCCCCCCCGCCGCCGCATACATTACCTGCTCCGCCGGCGCGACTCCCGGGTCTCCGCTCTGGTCTGGTCTCCGGCATGCTTCCCTTCTTCCTGTCTGGGGGAAGTTTAAACAGTAGAGCGCCCTCTACTGTTTAAACTTCCTGCCGGGACAGGAAGAAGGTAAGCATGCCGGAGACCAGACCAGAGCGGAGGAGAAGAGCAGAGACCTGGGAGTCGCGCCGGCGGAGCAGGTAATGTATTGCAGCTCTATTGCGTCGGTCGTCGGGCACTCGAACGCCGCTAGCGATGCGCTCTTTACCCGCGGGCGATCAACGGTTATTTTCCGCACGGCGCGATCAACGGGATCGGACGGAATGGATCGAAATTCGGCGTGTAGCGCGAACGATTGGCAGCAGATTCGATCCCAGTGATCGAATCTGCTGTCGAAACGGGCGCAAATCGGGCCAGTGTATGGCCAGCTATAGTGTCTATAAACCATTAATATGGACAAACACTCACAAATCTATCCGCAGATTATCACTAAATATATTAAGTAATATTAAGAAAATGAAAAATATAAATAATAATAATACCACCACCATCTAATCACCCATATACATGTATACATTATACCGTAATAACTAATTCACGAAATAATTACAATAATTGGAATTGGTAAAAGTTACACAGCGTAAAGCTAGGATATAATGTATGAATAGTGGAAATCTAGGGGGATATAGATATTTATAATAATATATATCAATGATTGAATCTGTTTGGACTCACCGGATAGCAGAGCTGAAAGGGTTATTAGAAACGAGGGGTTCAGGCATGTAATAGATGCAGTCCCCATGACCACCACCTCCCCTCCCCCTTCTCCTCTGCCCCCTCCGTTGTCACCTAAGTCACCCCCGCGCAGCTCGGGGCAAGCTCAGTCCTGGGTCGCCGGGGTCGGGCGGTAGTGCACACGGGGGTTCAGGCATGTAATAGATGCAGTCCCCATGACCACCGCCCCCCCTTCTCCTCCGCCCCCCTCCGTTGTCACCTAAGTCACCACCGCACAGCTCGGGGCAAGCTCAGTCCTGGTCGCCGGGGTCGGGCAGTAGTGCACACGAGGGTTCAGGCATGTAATAGATGCAGTCCCCATGCCCGCCCCTCCCCCTTCTCCTCCGCCCCTCCGTTGTCACCTAAGTCACCACCGCGCAGCTCGGGGCAAGCTCAGTCCTGGTCGCCGGGGTCGGGCAGTAGTGCACAGCAGCACAATGGGGTCATCTCTAAGGGCTGGTTCAGACGGATGCTTGCGGAGCGTTTACCGCAAGCGTTCAGCACATCGCGGTAAACTCTCCCATTCAAGTGAATGGGAGCGTTTACATCGAGCTTTTGCACGCATTTACATGATCACGGCGTTCGGGTCCTGATTTTCGCTAGTGTTCGAGCTGCGGACAACCGCGACAGCTAATGTCCACCTAGGCGAAGAAAAAACGTGACCGCATCGGAACGCGACGCGAAGGCTACTGAAAGCCTGACCACGCAGCCGCCGCAAGGCCCCCAAACGCGCCGCTTTCAGTGTGTCACAGTACTGTACATGCCGGCATTCATAGTTCCCTCAATGACCTGTAGCTCCCCAGTGTCGGCAGCACTCCTGCAGCCCCAAACCACTCCCACCACCATGTTTCACTGTAGGCAGACACCCTTGTCTTCTCCTCACCTGGCTGCTGCCATGATTGACCCTATCAGACCACAGGATGGTTCCAGTAATCTCGGGCCTTAGGCAGTTGGTCTTCAGCAAACTGTCTGCAGGATTTCTTGAGTAGCAGCTTTAGCAGAGTCTTCCTTCTGGGGTGACAGCCATGCAGAGCAGTGTGATGCAGCGTGTGGTGTATGGTCTGAGCTCTGACAAGCTGATCTCCCTCAACCTCCTCAGCAAGGCTGCCAGCCCAGCACTCAGGATATGACACTGATCACGTTCAATCAATGTGTCTGCCTGACCATGGCGAGGCCTGTTGTGAGGGGAACCTGTCCTGTTACACTGCTGTATGGTCTTGGTCACCGTGCTGCAGCTCAGTGTCAGGGAGTTGGCAATCTTTACCTAGCAATTGAGATTTCTGTCTTGCACTTTTGCTGTGATTGTTCATTGATTGCACTTTGCGCTCGCATTGCTAACACACCCAAAAGGCTAATCACAAAGTCACCTCCGTGATTCTGCAGTGAGAATATTCCCACAGATATAGCTGCTGATCAGCAAGCACTGAAATGCTCCTCAAATGTGAGATGACTGTCACGGTCTCCACTGATCTGGCTGTGATGGGAAGATACTGACACGAGTCTTGAGATTCTGCCTGAGGAGCTGTCAGTCCGGATCTGCCCTACCTCAGATGAGCCACATTCCCCTGACAGACAAGCAGCTGACATATGTTTCAAGGACATGTTATCCTATAACGCGAGATGCAGAACATGTACAGATGGCTGACAATCACTCATCTCATCACCCTAATGTGCCGCCATCCCAACCGGAGACCACACCGCCGAATACGGCAACAGAGAGACACCGCCAATCACTCATATCATCATCCTAATGTGCCGACACCCCAACCGGAAACCACACTGCAGGTGTTTACTATCAGTATAGGCATGGAGTAACAGCTTATACTGTACATACTGGAGGTAGCAGAGATCAGCACATGCTGCAGCTAGTTTACTATCAGTATAGGCACGGAGTAACAGCTTATACTGTACATACTGGAGGTAGCAGAGATCAGCACACACTGCAGCTAGTTTACTATCAGTATAGGCACGGAGTAACAGCTTATACTGTACATACTGGAGGTAGCAGAGATCAGCACACACTGCAGCTAGTTTACTATCAGTATAGGCACGGAGTAACAGCTTATACTGTACATACTGGAGGTAGCAGAGATCAGCACATGCTGCAGCTAGTTTACTATCAGTACAGGCACAGAGTAACAGCTTATACTGTACATACTGGAGGTAGCAGAGATCAGCACATGCTGCAGCTAGTTTACTATCAGTATAGGCACGGAGTAACAGCTTATACTGTACATACTGGAGGTAGCAGAGATCAGCACACACTGCAGCTAGTATACTATCAGTACAGGCACAGAGTAACAGCTTATACTGTACATACTGGAGGTAGCAGAGATCAGCACACACTGCAGCTAGTTTACTATCAGTATAGGCACAGAGTAACAGCTTATACTGTACATACTGGAGGCAACAGAGATCAGCACACACTGCAGCTAGTTTACTGTCAGTACAGGCACAGAGTAACAGCTTATACTGTACATACTGGAGGCAGCAGAGATCCGCACACGCTGCAGCTAGTTTACTATCAGTATAGGCACAGAGTAACACCTTATACTGTACATACTGGGGGTAGCAGAGATCAGCACATGCTGCAGCTAGTTTACTATCAGTACAGGCACAGAGTAACACCTTATACTGTACATACTGGGGGGAGCAGAGATCAGCACACACTGCAGCTAGTTTACTATCAGTACAGGCACAGAGTAACATCTTATACTGTACATACTTTAGGCAGCAGAGATCAGCACACGCTGCAGCTAGTTTACTATCAGTACAGGCCCAGAGTAACACCTTTTACTGTACATACTGGGGGTAGCAGAGATCAGCACACACTGCAGCTAGTTTACTATCAGTACAGGTACAGAGTAACAACTTATACTATACATGCTGGAGGTAGCAGAGATCAGCACACACTGCAGTTAGTTTACTATCAGTACAAGCACAGAGTAACAGCTTATACTGTACATACTGGGGTAGCAGAGATCATTACACACTGCAGCTAGTTTACTATCAGTACAGGTACAGAGTAACAGCTTATACTGTACATGCTGGAGGTAGCAGAGATCAGCACATGCTGCAGCTAGTTTACTATCAGTATAGGCATGGAGTAACAGCTTATACTGTACATACTGGAGGTAGCAGAGATCAGCACACACTGCAGCTAGTATACTATCAGTACAGGCACAGAGTAACAGCTTATACTGTACATACTGGAGGTAGCAGAGATCAGCACACACTGCAGCTAGTTTACTATCAGTATAGGCACAGAGTAACAGCTTATACTGTACATACTGGAGGCAACAGAGATCAGCACACACTGCAGCTAGTTTACTGTCAGTACAGGCACAGAGTAACAGCTTATACTGTACATACTGGAGGCAGCAGAGATCCGCACACGCTGCAGCTAGTTTACTATCAGTATAGGCACAGAGTAACACCTTATACTGTACATACTGGGGGTAGCAGAGATCAGCACATGCTGCAGCTAGTTTACTATCAGTACAGGCACAGAGTAACACCTTATACTGTACATACTGGGGGGAGCAGAGATCAGCACACACTGCAGCTAGTTTACTATCAGTACAGGCACAGAGTAACATCTTATACTGTACATACTTTAGGCAGCAGAGATCAGCACACGCTGCAGCTAGTTTACTATCAGTACAGGCCCAGAGTAACACCTTTTACTGTACATACTGGAGGTAGCAGAGATCAGCACACACTGCAGCTAGTTTACTATCAGTACAGGTACAGAGTAACAACTTATACTATACATGCTGGAGGTAGCAGAGATCAGCACACACTGCAGTTAGTTTACTATCAGTACAAGCACAGAGTAACAGCTTATACTGTACATACTGGGGTAGCAGAGATCATTACACACTGCAGCTAGTTTACTATCAGTACAGATACAGAGTAACAGCTTATACTGTACATGCTGGAGGTAGCAGAGATCAGCACACACTGCAGCTAGTTTACTCTCAGTACAAGTACAGAGTAACAGCTTATACTGTACATACTGGGGTAGCAGAGATCATTACACACTGCAGCTAGTTTACTATCAGTACAGATACAGAGTAACAGCTTATACTGTACATGCTGGAGGTAGCAGAGATCAGCACACACTGCAGTTAGTTTACTATCAGTACAAGCACAGAGTAACAGCTTATACTGTACATACTGGGGTAGCAGAGATCAGCACACACTGCCGCTAGTTTACTAAGTTTACTATCAGTACAGGTACAGAGCAACAACTTATAATGTACATACTGGAGGTAGCAGAGATCAGTACACACTGCAGCTAGTTTACTATCAGTACAGGCACAGAGTAACAGCTTATACTGTACATACTGGGGTAGCAGAGATCAGCACACACTGCCGCTAGTTTACTATCAGTACAGGTACAGAGTAACAACTTATAATGTACATACTGGAGGCAGCAGAGATCAGTAAAAATGGCCCAAACAGTTCGCTGGTAGAAAATTCGCATTTAACGTATTTTATAAAAAAATTGTGTTTACATTTTTTGCATTAAAGTCCCTGGCCGACCAAATTTTCAGGGTATGTTAAGGAGGACAGTGGGAAGAAGAGGAAAACTTTTTTTTTTTAATGACTTGTACAGCGATCTAGTGCAGCGCTCTACAGTGGACAGGTCTGTGACTGAGCTGTCCCTAGGACAGGCTCAAAACCTTATGCTGATGCCTATGAGAGGTGATCACAGGGATTGGATCTCGGGGGAGGGAGGGAAGGGGGGCGGGATAAATTAAAAATAGAATACACATTTTTATTTAAAAAAAAATATACAAATAAAATTAATTTAAAAAAAAATCCAGATCGCAGCAGCAATCCAATGCCACCAACAGAAAGCTCTGTTGGTGGCAAGAAAAGTAGGCAAGATTCATTTGTGTGCTAAGTTGTATGGCCGTGCAATTAAATGTTAAAGCTGCAGTGTGCTAAATTGTAAAAAATGTCCTGGTCACTAGGGGTGTAAGCCTGCGGTCCTCAAGCAGTTAACCTGCTCATTGTTACGCCGCTCAGGAAGTTTTGCAGTTAAATTCCCCCGCAAACATTCTCTAATAGATTTAATGCTCACACAAGCTGTAGCTAGCACTAGGCTAGCTAATATAAGTAGCCGACACCCTCCGATCGCCGCCGATCTCCCCGATTATACATTACCCAGCCTGGATCCAGCGATCAGCGCAGCCTCCCTGCACAGCACCGGTCTCTCTATGGGAAGGATCATACATGACGTCATGCGCAGACCCGATCCTTCCCATAGAGAGACCAGAGCTGTTCGGGGAGGCTGCGCCGATTGCTGGAGTCAGGTGGGGTAATGTATTAAGTGGCTGGATCGGAGGATCGGCGGCGATCGGAGGGTGCCGGCTACTTATATTAGCTAGCCTAGTGCTAGCTACAGCTTGTGGGGGCGTTACATCTTTTAGAATCTTCCTGGGGGACTTGTACTTCTAGCGAGCGCTATGCCCGGCTCAGTGTCAGGCTCAGGAGGTTATAGTTCTTGTGCTGAGTGTGGGAAATTCTTTAAAGGCTGCTGACTTTAGCGGTTAACAGCAATGCCTCCTTACATGCCAGAAACACTACATTTGCGGGTAACTTGAGGAGGACAGTGGGAACAAGAGGAAAACATTTTTTGAAAAAGACCTTATAGTTTTGGAGAAAAAATATACATTTAAATGTGGTAAATGGCAGATGATCAACCTATCGGTAGAGTAAGTTGCATGTATGAAAAGAAAGAGCAGTGAATTTCATGACAGGGTTTCCAGGGTGAAGCGCACGGACCCCCTGGAGACCCCATGGAAGTGGCAGCGCTTTACCCAGGGATCGCTATACAGACGCAATATGGCTGTATAAGGATCCCTGGTGACTTTACCTATTTTTGGACTTTTGTTTGTTCAGAGTGTGGGAAATATTTTTTAGAAAATGACCTAAGGGTCCCCCCTCCCGAGCTGTAACCCCCTTGTGCCCCAATGCAGGCTGGGATATTTAGAAGGCGGAGCCCCGGCCACGTGGGGCGTCACACCCTGAGCTGTACCAGCCCACAAATATTGATGTTCGCTGCATCCCAGCAGAGGAGGCCGTTTTTATTGAAGGCAGAATTCTGTACTATTCATATTCAGCTGTGTGAGTACAGAGCATCCCTTATAGTCAGTGAATACGGTGTGAGTATTGATTGGGGACGGTTGTGTTGTTGGTGGCCTGATTGATGAGTCATAAATTGCCTAATTAATTGTAAGGATTTCCCAAACTGGATTAGGAGTGAGGTGGGGAAGGTATTGAAAGCTACACGCTCTGTTTCCCCGGGGTGCTGTTATATTACATCAGGATTGTGCTCGGCAATGCTCAGTGACCTTTCCTCAACCCCTGGGAAAAATCTATAGCAATGAGAGCGGAGAATGGCCCACATGTGTCTGCATGTCACAGCAGTATATACAGTATATATATATTACATCTCAGTGGGCTCCACATGCTGGGAAGACACATTGCTGCATCACATTACAATTAGTCCCCTCCCATCAGTCTCATTTTTCTTCCTCTCCGCCCCCCGTTTACTGCCCTTGAAGGGGACCTGAACTCTTGCACAGGACAGAAGGGAAACAGAGAACTGTACCCTGTATGTATTTATAGAGTTTAGCCTGTCTGATCTCCCATCTGGACCCCGATCTGCGCAGGACAGAAGGAAACAGAGAAATGCTGCCTGCATGTATATAGAGAGCTTAGGTTGTCTAATTCCCCCTCATCTGTAACTAATCACAAGTTGTAATTTGATCTCTCCCCTTTGTCACCTGACTGCCATGGCAGATAAGGCAGATAAGCTCAGTTGAAAGCACAGGCTACTAACCCTATGTTTGCTTCCATTAAAGTAGGAAGTAGGCACACTGCAGATTTATTGCACGATTTGTATCAGCTGTAACAATGTTTCTGTAAAGGTTATTATGCTTAAAGCAGAGAGGAAGTGCTGAGCTCAGGCCTGCTGTAGGGGAGGGGGATAGCGGAAAGTCAGACATATAGAGTAGTGATTGCGGGGATTGGAGGGGAGCAGAGAGGAAGTGCTGAGCTCAGGCCTGCTGTAGGGGAGGGGGATAGTGGAAAGTCAGACATATAGAGTAGTGATTGCGAGGATTGGAGGGGAGCAGAGAGGAAGTGCTGAGCTCAGGCCTGCTGTAGGGGAGGGGGATAGCGGAAAGTCAGACATATAGAGTAGTGATTGCGGGGATTGGAGGGGAGGAGGAGAGGAAGTGCTGAGTTCAGGCCTGCTGTAGGGGAGGGGGAGAGCGGAAAGTCAGACATATAGAGTAGTGATTGCGGGGATTGGAGGGGAGGAGGAGAGGAAGTGCTGAGTTCAGGCCTGCTGTAGGGGAGGGGGATAGTGGAAAGTCAGACATATAGAGTAGTGATTGCAGGGATTGGAGGGGAGCAGAGAGGAAGTGCTGAGCTCAGGCCTGCTGTAGGGGAGGGGGATAGCGGAAAGTCAGACATATAGAGTAGTGATTGCGGGGATTGGAGGGGAGCAGAGAGGAAGTGCTGAGCTCAGGCCTGCTGTAGGGGAGGGGGATAGTGGAAAGTCAGACATATAGAGTAGTGATTGCGGGGATTGGAGGGAAGGTGGAGAGGAAGTGCTGAGTTCAGACCTGCTGTAGGGGAGGGGGATAGCGGAAAGTCAGACATATAGAGTAGTGATTGCGGGGATTGGAGGGGAGCAGAGAGGAAGTGCTGAGCTCAGGCCTGCTGTAGAGGAGGGGGATAGTGGAAAGTCAGACATATAGAGTAGTGATTGCGGGGTTTGGAGGGGAGGAGGAGAGGAAGTGCTGAGTTCAGGCCTGCTGTAGGGGAGGGGGATAGCAGAAAGTCAGACATATAGAGTAGTGATTGCAGGGATTGGAGGGGAGCAGGAAAGGAAGTGCTGAGTTCAGGCCTGCTGTAGGGGAGGGGGATAGTGGAAAGTCAGACATATAGAGTAGTGATTGCAGGGATTGGAGGGGAGCAGGAGAGGAAGTGCTGAGTTCAGGCCTGCTGTAGGGGAGGGGGATAGCAGAAAGTCAGACATATAGAGTAGTGATTGTGGGGATTGGAGGGGAGCAGAGAGGAAGTGCTGAGCTCAGGCCTGCTGTAGGGGAGGGGGATAGTGGAAAGTCAGATTTATAGAGTAGTGATTGCGGGGATTGGAGGGGAGCAGAGAGGAAGTGCTGAGTTCAGTCCTGCTGTAGGGGAGGGGGATAGTGGAAAGTCAGACATATAGAGTAGTGATTGCGGGGATTGGAGGGGAGCAGAGAGGAAGTGCTGAGCTCAGGCCTGCTGTAGGGGAGGGGGATAGCGGAAAGTCAGACATATAGAGTAGTGATTGCGGGGATTAGAGGGGAGCAGAGAGGAAGTGCTGCTGCTGAGTTCAGGCCCTGCTGTAGGGGAGGGGGATAGCGGAAAGTCAGACATATAGAGTAGTGATTGCGGGGATTGGAGGGGAGCAGAGAGGAAGTGCTGAGCTCAGGCCTGCTGTAGGGGAGGGGGATAGCGGAAAGTCAGACATATAGAGTAGTGATTGCGGGTATTGGAGGGGAGCAGAGAGGAAGTGCTGAGTTCAGGCCTGCTGTAGGGGAGGAGGATAGCGGAAAGTCAGACATATAGAGTAGTGATTGCGGGGATTGGAGGGGAGGAGGAGAGGAAGTGCTGAGTTCAGGCCTGCTGTAGTGGAGGGGGATAGTGGAAAGTCAGACATATAGAGTAGTGATTGCGGGGATTGTAGGGGAGCAGAGAGGAAGTGCTGAGCTCAGGCCTGCTGTAGGGGAGGGGGATAGCGGAAAGTCAGACATATAGAGTAGTGATTGCGGGGATTGGAGGGGAGCAGAGAGGAAGTGCTGAGCAGGGCCGGGCCGAGGCATAGGCTGGAGAGGCTCCAGCCTCAGGGCGCAGTGTAGAAGAGGGTGCAGAATTCATTCAGCTGTCATTCCTAATTGTGTTTGAAGCAGAAAGAAATAATAAAAGGGGATACATGGCAGTGACTGCAAGCCAGATAACAAGATATTAAGGTGTTGGGGAGGTTGTGGGCCCTGTGGCGCCTCTTAGTCTAATAGCAATCCGTGTGTGATGGCTGGGGTGGAGGGATGGAGGGGCGCACTTTGGTGTCTCAGCCTTGGGTGCTGGAGGACCTTGTCCCGGCTCTGGTGCTGAGTTCAGGCCTGCTGTAGGGGAGGGGGATAGCGGAAAGTCAGACATATAGAGTAGTGATTGCGGGGATTGGAGGGGAGCAGAGAGGAAGTGCTGAGTTCAGCCCTGCTGTAGGGGAGGGGGATAGCGGAAAATCAGACATATAGAGTAGTGATTGCGGGGATTGGAGGGGAGCAGAGAGGAAGTGCTGAGCTCAGCCCTGCTGTAGGGGAGGGGGATAGTGGAAAGTCAGACATATAGAGTAGTGATTGCGGGGATTGGAGGGGAGCAGAGAGGAAGTGCTGAGCTCAGCCCTGCTGTAGGGGAGGGGGATAGTGAAAAGTCAGACATATAGAGTAGTGATTGCGGGGATTGGAGGGGAGCAGAGAGGAAGTGCTGAGCTCAGGCCTGCTGTAGGGGAGGGGGATAGCGGAAAGTCAGACATATAGAGTAGTGATTGCGGGGATTGGAGGGGAGCAGAGAGGAAGTGCTGAGCTCAGCCCTGCTATTGGGGAGGGGGATAGCGGAAAGTCAGACATATAGAGTAGTGATTGCGGGGATTGGAGGGGAGCAGAGAGGAAGTGCTGAGCTCAGCCCTGCTGTAGGGGAGGGGGATAGTGGAAAGTCAGACATATAGAGTAGTGATTGCTGGGATTGGAGGGGAGCAGAGAGGAAGTGCTGAGCTCAGGCCTGCTGTAGGGGAGGGGGATAGCAGAAAGTCAGACATATAGAGTAGTGATTCCGGGGATTGGAGCGGAGCAGAGAGGAAGTGCTGAGCTCAGGCCTGCTGTAGGGGAGGGGGATAGCGGAAAGTCAGACATATAGAGTAGTGATTGCGGGGATTGGAGGGGAGGAGGAGAGGAAGTGCTGAGCTCAGGCCTGCTGTAGGGGAGGGGGAGAGCGGAAAGTCAGACATATAGAGTAGTGATTGCAGGGATTGGAGGGGAGCAGAGAGGAAGTGCTGAGTTCAGGCCTACTGTAGGGGAGGGGGATAGCGGAAAGTCAGACATATAGAGTAGTGATTGCGGGGATTGGAGGGGAACAGAGAGGTAGTGCTGAGCTCAGGCCTGCTGTAGGGGAGGGGGGTAGCGGAAAGTCAGACATATAGAGTAGTGATTGTGGGGATTGGAGGGGAGGAGGAGAGGAAGTGCTGAGTTCAGGCCTGCTGTAGGGGAGGGGGATAGCGGAAAGTCAGACATATAGAGTAGTGATTGCGGGGATTGGAGGAGAGCAGGAGAGGAAGTGCTGAGTTCAGGCCTGCTGTAGGGGAGGGGGATAGCGGAAAGTCAGACATATAGAGTAGTGATTGCGGGGATTGGAGGGGAGCAGAGAGGAAGTGCTGAGTTCAGGCCTGCTGTAGGGGAGGGGGATAGCGGAAAGTCAGACATATAGAGTAGTGATTGCGGGGATTGGAGGGGAGCAGAGAGGAAGTGCTGAGTTCAGGCCTGCTGTAGGGGAGGGGGATAGTGGAAAGTCAGATTTATAGAGTAGTGATTGCGGGGATTGGAGGGGAGCAGAGAGGAAGTGCTGAGTTCAGGCCTGCTGTAGGTGAGGGGGGTAGCGGAAAGTCAGACATATAGAGTAGTGATTGCGGGGATTGGAGGGGAGCAGAGAGGAAGTGCTGAGTTCAGGCCTGCTGTAGGGGAGGGGGATAGCGGAAAGTCAGACATATAGAGTAGTGATTGCAGGGATTGGAGGGGAGCAGAGAGGAAGTGCTGAGCTCAGGCCTGCTGTAGGGGAGAGGGGGATAGTGGAAAGTCATAGATATAGTGTAGTGATTGCGGGGATTGGAGGGGAGCAGAGAGGAAGTGCTGAGTTCAGGCCTGCTGTAGGGGAGGGGGATAGTGGAAAGTCAGACATATAGAGTAGTGATTGCGGGGATTGGAGGGGAGCAGAGAGGAAGTGCTGAGCTCAGGCCTGCTGTAGGGGAGGGGATAGAGGAAAGTCAGACATATAGAGTAGTGATTGCGGGGATTGGAGGGGAGCAGAGAGGAAGTGCTGAGTTCAGGCCTGCTGTAGGGGAGGGGGATAGCGGAAAGTCAGACATATAGAGTAGTGATTGCGGGGATTGGAGGGGAGCAGAGAGGAAGTGCTGAGCTCAGGCCTGCTGTAGGGGAGGGGGATAGCAGAAAGTCAGACATATAGAGTAGTGATTGCAGGGATTGGAGGGGAGCAGAGAGGAAGTGCTGAGTTCAGGCCCTGCTGTAGGGGAGGGGGATAGCGGAAAGTCAGACATATAGAGTAGTGATTGCAGGGATTGGAGGGGAGCAGAGAGGAAGTGCTGAGTTCAGGCCCTGCTGTAGGGGAGGGGGATAGCGGAAAGTCAGACATATAGAGTAGTGATTGCAGGGATTGGAGGGGAGCAGAGAGGAAGTGCTGAGTTCAGGCCTGCTGTAGGGGAGGGGGATAGCGGAAAGTCAGACATATAGAGTAGTGATTGCGGGGATTGGAGGGGAGCAGGAGGAGAAGTGCTGAGTTCAGGCCTGCTGTGGGGGAGGGGGATAGCGGAAAGTCAGACATATAGAGTAGTGATTGCGGGGATTGTAGGGGAGCAGAGAGGAAGTGCTGAGTTCAGGCCTGCTGTAGGGGAGGGGGATAGCGGAAAGTCAGACATATAGAGTAGTGATTGCGGGGATTGTAGGGGAGCAGAGAGGAAGTGCTGAGTTCAGGCCTGCTGTAGGGGAGGGGGATAGTGGAAAGTCAGACATATAGAGTAGTGATTGCGGGGATTGGAGGGGAGCAGAGAGGAAGTGCTGAGCTCAGGCCTGCTGTAGGGGAGGGGATAGAGGAAAGTCAGACATATAGAGTAGTGATTGCGGGGATTGGAGGGGAGCAGAGAGGAAGTGCTGAGTTCAGGCCTGCTGTAGGGGAGGGGGATAGCGGAAAGTCAGACATATAGAGTAGTGATTGCGGGGATTGGAGGGGAGCAGAGAGGAAGTGCTGAGCTCAGGCCTGCTGTAGGGGAGGGGGATAGCAGAAAGTCAGACATATAGAGTAGTGATTGCAGGGATTGGAGGGGAGCAGAGAGGAAGTGCTGAGTTCTGGCCCTGCTGTAGGGGAGGGGGATAGCGGAAAGTCAGACATATAGAGTAGTGATTGCAGGGATTGGAGGGGAGCAGAGAGGAAGTGCTGAGTTCAGGCCCTGCTGTAGGGGAGGGGGATAGCGGAAAGTCAGACATATAGAGTAGCGATTGCAGGGATTGGAGGGGAGCAGAGAGGAAGTGCTGAGTTCAGGCCTGCTGTAGGAGAGGGGGATAGCGGAAAGTCAGACATATAGAGTAGTGATTGCGGGGATTGGAGGGGAGCAGGAGGAGAAGTGCTGAGTTCAGGCCTGCTGTGGGGGAGGGGGATAGCGGAAAGTCAGACATATAGAGTAGTGATTGCGGGGATTGTAGGGGAGCAGAGAGGAAGTGCTGAGTTCAGGCCTGCTGTAGGGGAGGGGGATAGCGGAAAGTCAGACATATAGAGTAGTGATTGTGGGGATTGTAGGGGAGCAGAGAGGAAGTGCTGAGTTCAGGCCTGCTGTAGGGGAGGGGGATAGTGGAAAGTCAGACATATAGAGTAGTGATTGCGGGGATTGGAGGGGAGCAGAGAGGAAGTGCTGAGCTCAGGCCTGCTGTAGGGGAGGGGATAGAGGAAAGTCAGACATATAGAGTAGTGATTGCGGGGATTGGAGGGGAGCAGAGAGGAAGTGCTGAGTTCAGGCCTGCTGTAGGGGAGGGGGATAGCGGAAAGTCAGACATATAGAGTAGTGATTGCGGGGATTGGAGGGGGGCAGAGAGGAAGTGCTGAGCTCAGGCCTGCTGTAGGGGAGGGGGATAGCAGAAAGTCAGACATATAGAGTAGTGATTGCAGGGATTGGAGGGGAGCAGAGAGGAAGTGCTGAGTTCAGGCCTGCTGTAGGGGAGGGGGATAGCGGAAAGTCAGACATATAGAGTAGTGATTGCAGGGATTGGAGGGGAGCATAGAGGAAGTGCTGAGTTCAGGCCCTGCTGTAGGGGAGGGGGATAGCAGAAAGTCAGACATATAGAGTAGTGATTCCGGGGATTGGAGCGGAGCAGAGAGGAAGTGCTGAGCTCAGGCCTGCTGTAGGGGAGGGGGATAGCGGAAAGTCAGACATATAGAGTAGTGATTGCGGGGATTGGAGGGGAGGAGGAGAGGAAGTGCTGAGCTCAGGCCTGCTGTAGGGGAGGGGGAGAGCGGAAAGTCAGACATATAGAGTAGTGATTGCAGGGATTGGAGGGGAGCAGAGAGGAAGTGCTGAGTTCAGGCCTGCTGTAGGGGAGGGGGATAGCGGAAAGTCAGACATATAGAGTAGTGATTGCGGGGATTGGAGGGGAGCAGAGAGGTAGTGCTGAGCTCAGGCCTGCTGTAGGGGAGGGGGATAGCGGAAAGTCAGACATATAGAGTAGTGATTGCGGGGATTGGAGGGGAGGAGGAGAGGAAGTGCTGAGCTCAGGCCTGCTGTAGGGGAGGGGGAGAGCGGAAAGTCAGACATATAGAGTAGTGATTGCAGGGATTGGAGGGGAGCAGAGAGGAAGTGCTGAGTTCAGGCCTGCTGTAGGGGAGGGGGATAGCGGAAAGTCAGACATATAGAGTAGTGATTGCGGGGATTGGAGGGGAGCAGAGAGGTAGTGCTGAGCTCAGGCCTGCTGTAGGGGAGGGGGGTAGCGGAAAGTCAGACATATAGAGTAGTGATTGTGGGGATTGGAGGGGAGGAGGAGAGGAAGTGCTGAGTTCAGGCCTGCTGTAGGGGAGGGGGATAGCGGAAAGTCAGACATATAGAGTAGTGATTGCGGGGATTGGAGGAGAGCAGGAGAGGAAGTGCTGAGTTCAGGCCTGCTGTAGGGGAGGGGGATAGCGGAAAGTCAGACATATAGAGTAGTGATTGCGGGGATTGGAGGGGAGCAGAGAGGAAGTGCTGAGTTCAGGCCTGCTGTAGGGGAGGGGGATAGCGGAAAGTCAGACATATAGAGTAGTGATTGCGGGGATTGGAGGGGAGCAGAGAGGAAGTGCTGAGTTCAGGCCTGCTGTAGGGGAGGGGGATAGTGGAAAGTCAGATTTATAGAGTAGTGATTGCGGGGATTGGAGGGGAGCAGAGAGGAAGTGCTGAGTTCATGCCTGCTGTAGGGGAGGGGGATAGCGGAAAGTCAGACATATAGAGTAGTGATTGCGGGGATTGGAGGGGAGCAGAGAGGAAGTGCTGAGTTCAGGCCTGCTGTAGGGGAGGAGGATAGCGGAAAGTCAGACATATAGAGTAGTGATTGCAGGGATTGGAGGGGAGCAGAGAGGAAGTGCTGAGCTCAGGCCTGCTGTAGGGGAGAGGGGGATAGTGGAAAGTCATAGATATAGTGTAGTGATTGCGGGGATTGGAGGGGAGCAGAGAGGAAGTGCTGAGTTCAGGCCTGCTGTAGGGGAGGGGGATAGTGGAAAGTCAGACATATAGAGTAGTGATTGCGGGGATTGGAGGGGAGCAGAGAGGAAGTGCTGAGCTCAGGCCTGCTGTAGGGGAGGGGATAGAGGAAAGTCAGACATATAGAGTAGTGATTGCGGGGATTGGAGGGGAGCAGAGAGGAAGTGCTGAGTTCAGGCCTGCTGTAGGGGAGGGGGATAGCGGAAAGTCAGACATATAGAGTAGTGATTGCAGGGATTGGAGGGGAGCAGAGAGGAAGTGCTGAGCTCAGGCCTGCTGTAGGGGAGAGGGGGATAGTGGAAAGTCATAGATATAGTGTAGTGATTGCGGGGATTGGAGGGGAGCAGAGAGGAAGTGCTGAGTTCAGGCCTGCTGTAGGGGAGGGGGATAGTGGAAAGTCAGACATATAGAGTAGTGATTGCGGGGATTGGAGGGGAGCAGAGAGGAAGTGCTGAGCTCAGGCCTGCTGTAGGGGAGGGGATAGAGGAAAGTCAGACATATAGAGTAGTGATTGCGGGGATTGGAGGGGAGCAGAGAGGAAGTGCTGAGTTCAGGCCTGCTGTAGGGGAGGGGGATAGCGGAAAGTCAGACATATAGAGTAGTGATTGCGGGGATTGGAGGGGAGCAGAGAGGAAGTGCTGAGCTCAGGCCTGCTGTAGGGGAGGGGGATAGCAGAAAGTCAGACATATAGAGTAGTGATTGCAGGGATTGGAGGGGAGCAGAGAGGAAGTGCTGAGTTCAGGCCCTGCTGTAGGGGAGGGGGATAGCGGAAAGTCAGACATATAGAGTAGTGATTGCAGGGATTGGAGGGGAGCAGAGAGGAAGTGCTGAGTTCAGGCCCTGCTGTAGGGGAGGGGGATAGCGGAAAGTCAGACATATAGAGTAGTGATTGCAGGGATTGGAGGGGAGCAGAGAGGAAGTGCTGAGTTCAGGCCTGCTGTAGGGGAGGGGGATAGCGGAAAGTCAGACATATAGAGTAGTGATTGCGGGGATTGGAGGGGAGCAGGAGGAGAAGTGCTGAGTTCAGGCCTGCTGTGGGGGAGGGGGATAGCGGAAAGTCAGACATATAGAGTAGTGATTGCGGGGATTGTAGGGGAGCAGAGAGGAAGTGCTGAGTTCAGGCCTGCTGTAGGGGAGGGGGATAGCGGAAAGTCAGACATATAGAGTAGTGATTGCGGGGATTGTAGGGGAGCAGAGAGGAAGTGCTGAGTTCAGGCCTGCTGTAGGGGAGGGGGATAGTGGAAAGTCAGACATATAGAGTAGTGATTGCGGGGATTGGAGGGGAGCAGAGAGGAAGTGCTGAGCTCAGGCCTGCTGTAGGGGAGGGGATAGAGGAAAGTCAGACATATAGAGTAGTGATTGCGGGGATTGGAGGGGAGCAGAGAGGAAGTGCTGAGTTCAGGCCTGCTGTAGGGGAGGGGGATAGCGGAAAGTCAGACATATAGAGTAGTGATTGCGGGGATTGGAGGGGAGCAGAGAGGAAGTGCTGAGCTCAGGCCTGCTGTAGGGGAGGGGGATAGCAGAAAGTCAGACATATAGAGTAGTGATTGCAGGGATTGGAGGGGAGCAGAGAGGAAGTGCTGAGTTCTGGCCCTGCTGTAGGGGAGGGGGATAGCGGAAAGTCAGACATATAGAGTAGTGATTGCAGGGATTGGAGGGGAGCAGAGAGGAAGTGCTGAGTTCAGGCCCTGCTGTAGGGGAGGGGGATAGCGGAAAGTCAGACATATAGAGTAGCGATTGCAGGGATTGGAGGGGAGCAGAGAGGAAGTGCTGAGTTCAGGCCTGCTGTAGGGGAGGGGGATAGCGGAAAGTCAGACATATAGAGTAGTGATTGCGGGGATTGGAGGGGAGCAGGAGGAGAAGTGCTGAGTTCAGGCCTGCTGTGGGGGAGGGGGATAGCGGAAAGTCAGACATATAGAGTAGTGATTGCGGGGATTGTAGGGGAGCAGAGAGGAAGTGCTGAGTTCAGGCCTGCTGTAGGGGAGGGGGATAGCGGAAAGTCAGACATATAGAGTAGTGATTGTGGGGATTGTAGGGGAGCAGAGAGGAAGTGCTGAGTTCAGGCCTGCTGTAGGGGAGGGGGATAGTGGAAAGTCAGACATATAGAGTAGTGATTGCGGGGATTGGAGGGGAGCAGAGAGGAAGTGCTGAGCTCAGGCCTGCTGTAGGGGAGGGGATAGAGGAAAGTCAGACATATAGAGTAGTGATTGCGGGGATTGGAGGGGAGCAGAGAGGAAGTGCTGAGTTCAGGCCTGCTGTAGGGGAGGGGGATAGCGGAAAGTCAGACATATAGAGTAGTGATTGCGGGGATTGGAGGGGGGCAGAGAGGAAGTGCTGAGCTCAGGCCTGCTGTAGGGGAGGGGGATAGCAGAAAGTCAGACATATAGAGTAGTGATTGCAGGGATTGGAGGGGAGCAGAGAGGAAGTGCTGAGTTCAGGCCTGCTGTAGGGGAGGGGGATAGCGGAAAGTCAGACATATAGAGTAGTGATTGCAGGGATTGGAGGGGAGCATAGAGGAAGTGCTGAGTTCAGGCCCTGCTGTAGGGGAGGGGGATAGCAGAAAGTCAGACATATAGAGTAGTGATTCCGGGGATTGGAGCGGAGCAGAGAGGAAGTGCTGAGCTCAGGCCTGCTGTAGGGGAGGGGGATAGCGGAAAGTCAGACATATAGAGTAGTGATTGCGGGGATTGGAGGGGAGGAGGAGAGGAAGTGCTGAGCTCAGGCCTGCTGTAGGGGAGGGGGAGAGTGGAAAGTCAGACATATAGAGTAGTGATTGCAGGGATTGGAGGGGAACAGAGAGGAAGTGCTGAGTTCAGGCCTGCTGTAGGGGAGGGGGATAGCGGAAAGTCAGACATATAGAGTAGTGATTGCGGGGATTGGAGGGGAGCAGAGAGGTAGTGCTGAGCTCAGGCCTGCTGTAGGGGAGGGGGATAGCGGAAAGTCAGACATATAGAGTAGTGATTGCGGGGATTGGAGGGGAGGAGGAGAGGAAGTGCTGAGCTCAGGCCTGCTGTAGGGGAGGGGGAGAGCGGAAAGTCAGACATATAGAGTAGTGATTGCAGGGATTGGAGGGGAGCAGAGAGGAAGTGCTGAGTTCAGGCCTGCTGTAGGGGAGGGGGATAGCGGAAAGTCAGACATATAGAGTAGTGATTGCGGGGATTGGAGGGGAGCAGAGAGGTAGTGCTGAGCTCAGGCCTGCTGTAGGGGAGGGGGGTAGCGGAAAGTCAGACATATAGAGTAGTGATTGTGGGGATTGGAGGGGAGGAGGAGAGGAAGTGCTGAGTTCAGGCCTGCTGTAGGGGAGGGGGATAGCGGAAAGTCAGACATATAGAGTAGTGATTGCGGGGATTGGAGGAGAGCAGGAGAGGAAGTGCTGAGTTCAGGCCTGCTGTAGGGGAGGGGGATAGCGGAAAGTCAGACATATAGAGTAGTGATTGCGGGGATTGGAGGGGAGCAGAGAGGAAGTGCTGAGTTCAGGCCTGCTGTAGGGGAGGGGGATAGCGGAAAGTCAGACATATAGAGTAGTGATTGCGGGGATTGGAGGGGAGCAGAGAGGAAGTGCTGAGTTCAGGCCTGCTGTAGGGGAGGGGGATAGTGGAAAGTCAGATTTATAGAGTAGTGATTGCGGGGATTGGAGGGGAGCAGAGAGGAAGTGGTGAGTTCAGGCCTGCTGTAGGGGAGGGGGATAGCGGAAAGTCAGACATATAGAGTAGTGATTGCGGGGATTGGAGGGGAGCAGAGAGGAAGTGCTGAGTTCAGGCCTGCTGTAGGGGAGGAGGATAGCGGAAAGTCAGACATATAGAGTAGTGATTGCAGGGATTGGAGGGGAGCAGAGAGGAAGTGCTGAGCTCAGGCCTGCTGTAGGGGAGAGGGGGATAGTGGAAAGTCATAGATATAGTGTAGTGATTGCGGGGATTGGAGGGGAGCAGAGAGGAAGTGCTGAGTTCAGGCCTGCTGTAGGGGAGGGGGATAGTGGAAAGTCAGACATATAGAGTAGTGATTGCGGGGATTGGAGGGGAGCAGAGAGGAAGTGCTGAGCTCAGGCCTGCTGTAGGGGAGGGGATAGAGGAAAGTCAGACATATAGAGTAGTGATTGCGGGGATTGGAGGGGAGCAGAGAGGAAGTGCTGAGTTCAGGCCTGCTGTAGGGGAGGGGGATAGCGGAAAGTCAGACATATAGAGTAGTGATTGCGGGGATTGGAGGGGAGCAGAGAGGAAGTGCTGAGCTCAGGCCTGCTGTAGGGGAGGGGGATAGCAGAAAGTCAGACATATAGAGTAGTGATTGCAGGGATTGGAGGGGAGCAGAGAGGAAGTGCTGAGTTCAGGCCCTGCTGTAGGGGAGGGGGATAGCGGAAAGTCAGACATATAGAGTAGTGATTGCAGGGATTGGAGGGGAGCAGAGAGGAAGTGCTGAGTTCAGGCCCTGCTGTAGGGGAGGGGGATAGCGGAAAGTCAGACATATAGAGTAGTGATTGCAGGGATTGGAGGGGAGCAGAGAGGAAGTGCTGAGTTCAGGCCTGCTGTAGGGGAGGGGGATAGCGGAAAGTCAGACATATAGAGTAGTGATTGCGGGGATTGGAGGGGAGCAGGAGGAGAAGTGCTGAGTTCAGGCCTGCTGTGGGGGAGGGGGATAGCGGAAAGTCAGACATATAGAGTAGTGATTGCGGGGATTGGAGGGGAGCAGAGAGGAAGTGCTGAGTTCAGGCCTGCTGTAGGGGAGGGGGATAGCGGAAAGTCAGACATATAGAGTAGTGATTGCGGGGATTGTAGGGGAGCAGAGAGGAAGTGCTGAGTTCAGGCCTGCTGTAGGGGAGGGGGATAGTGGAAAGTCAGACATATAGAGTAGTGATTGCGGGGATTGGAGGGGAGCAGAGAGGAAGTGCTGAGCTCAGGCCTGCTGTAGGGGAGGGGATAGAGGAAAGTCAGACATATAGAGTAGTGATTGCGGGGATTGGAGGGGAGCAGAGAGGAAGTGCTGAGTTCAGGCCTGCTGTAGGGGAGGGGGATAGCGGAAAGTCAGACATATAGAGTAGTGATTGCGGGGATTGGAGGGGAGCAGAGAGGAAGTGCTGAGCTCAGGCCTGCTGTAGGGGAGGGGGATAGCAGAAAGTCAGACATATAGAGTAGTGATTGCAGGGATTGGAGGGGAGCAGAGAGGAAGTGCTGAGTTCTGGCCCTGCTGTAGGGGAGGGGGGATAGCGGAAAGTCAGACATATAGAGTAGTGATTGCAGGGATTGGAGGGGAGCAGAGAGGAAGTGCTGAGTTCAGGCCCTGCTGTAGGGGAGGGGGATAGCGGAAAGTCAGACATATAGAGTAGCGATTGCAGGGATTGGAGGGGAGCAGAGAGGAAGTGCTGAGTTCAGGCCTGCTGTAGGGGAGGGGGATAGCGGAAAGTCAGACATATAGAGTAGTGATTGCGGGGATTGGAGGGGAGCAGGAGGAGAAGTGCTGAGTTCAGGCCTGCTGTGGGGGAGGGGGATAGCGGAAAGTCAGACATATAGAGTAGTGATTGCGGGGATTGTAGGGGAGCAGAGAGGAAGTGCTGAGTTCAGGCCTGCTGTAGGGGAGGGGGATAGCGGAAAGTCAGACATATAGAGTAGTGATTGTGGGGATTGTAGGGGAGCAGAGAGGAAGTGCTGAGTTCAGGCCTGCTGTAGGGGAGGGGGATAGTGGAAAGTCAGACATATAGAGTAGTGATTGCGGGGATTGGAGGGGAGCAGAGAGGAAGTGCTGAGCTCAGGCCTGCTGTAGGGGAGGGGATAGAGGAAAGTCAGACATATAGAGTAGTGATTGCGGGGATTGGAGGGGAGCAGAGAGGAAGTGCTGAGTTCAGGCCTGCTGTAGGGGAGGGGGATAGCGGAAAGTCAGACATATAGAGTAGTGATTGCGGGGATTGGAGGGGGGCAGAGAGGAAGTGCTGAGCTCAGGCCTGCTGTAGGGGAGGGGGATAGCAGAAAGTCAGACATATAGAGTAGTGATTGCAGGGATTGGAGGGGAGCAGAGAGGAAGTGCTGAGTTCAGGCCCTGCTGTAGGGGAGGGGGATAGCGGAAAGTCAGACATATAGAGTAGTGATTGCAGGGATTGGAGGGGAGCATAGAGGAAGTGCTGAGTTCAGGCCCTGCTGTAGGGGAGGGGGATAGCGGAAAGTCAGACATATAGAGTAGTGATTGCAGGGATTGGAGGGGAGCAGAGAGGAAGTGCTGAGTTCAGGCCTGCTGTAGGGGAGGGGGATAGCGGAAAGTCAGACATATAGAGTAGTGATTGCGGGGATTGGAGGGGAGCAGGAGGAGAAGTGCTGAGTTCAGGCCTGCTGTGGGGGAGGGGGATAGCGGAAAGTCAGACATATAGAGTAGTGATTGCGGGGATTGTAGGGGAGCAGAGAGGAAGTGCTGAGTTCAGGCCTGCTGTAGGGGAGGGGGATAGTGGAAAGTCAGACATATAGAGTAGTGATTGCGGGGATTGGAGGGGAGCAGAGAGAAAGTGCTGAGTTCAGGCCTGCTGTAGGGGAGGGGGATAGTGGAAAGTCAGACATATAGAGTAGTGATTGCGGGGATTGTAGGGGAGCAGAGAGGAAGTGCTGAGTTCAGGCCTGCTGTAGGGGAGGGGGATAGCGGAAAGTCAGACATATAGAGTAGTGATTGCGGGGATTGTAGGGGAGCAGAGAGGAAGTGCTGAGTTCAGGCCTGCTGTAGGGGAGGGGGATAGCGGAAAGTCAGACATATAGAGTAGTGATTGCGGGGATTGTAGGGGAGCAGAGAGGAAGTGCTGAGTTCAGGCCTGCTGTAGGGGAGGGGGATAGCGGAAAGTCAGACATATAGAGTAGTGATTGCGGGGATTGTAGGGGAGCAGAGAGGAAGTGCTGAGTTCAGGTCCTGCTGTAGGGAAGGGGGATAGTGGAAAGTCAGACATATAGAGTAGTGATTGCTGGGATTGGAGGGGAGCAGAGAGGAAGTGCTGAGTTCAGGCCTGCTGTAGGGGAGGGGGATAGCGGAAAGTCAGACATATAGAGTAGTGATTGCAGGGATTGGAGGGGAGCAGGAGAGGAAGTGCTGAGTTCAGGCCTGCTGTAGGGGAGGGGGATAGTGGAAAGTCAGACATATAGAGTAGTGATTGCAGGGATTGGAGGGGAGCAGAGAGGAAGTGCTGAGTTCAGGCCTGCTGTAGGGGAGGGGGATAGCGGAAAGTCAGACATATAGAGTAGTGATTGCAGGGATTGGAGGGGAGCAGAGAGGAAGTGCTGAGTTCAGGCCTGCTGTAGGGGAGGGGGATAGCGGAAAGTCAGACATATAGAGTAGTGATTGCGGGGATTGGAGGGGAGCAGAGAGGAAGTGCTGAGTTCAGGCCTGCTGTAGGGGAGGGGGATAGAGTAAAGTCAGACATATAGAGTAGTGATTGCGGGGATTGGAGGGGAGCAGAGAGGAAGTGCTGAGTTCAGGCCTGCTGTAGGGGAGGGGGATAGCGGAAAGTCAGACATATAGAGTAGTGATTGCGGGGATTGGAGGGGAGCAGAGAGGAAGTGCTGAGCTCAGGCCTGCTGTAGGGGAGGGGGATAGCAGAAAGTCAGACATATAGAGTAGTGATTGCAGGGATTGGAGGGGAGCAGAGAGGAAGTGCTGAGTTCAGGCCCTGCTGTAGGGGAGGGGGATAGCGGAAAGTCAGACATATAGAGTAGTGATTGCAGGGATTGGAGGGGAGCAGAGAGGAAGTGCTGAGTTCAGGCCTGCTGTAGGGGAGGGGGATAGCGGAAAGTCAGACATATAGAGTAGTGATTGCGGGGATTGGAGGGGAGCAGGAGGAGAAGTGCTGAGTTCAGGCCTGCTGTGGGGGAGGGGGATAGCGGAAAGTCAGACATATAGAGTAGTGATTGCGGGGATTGTAGGGGAGCAGAGAGGAAGTGCTGAGTTCAGGCCTGCTGTAGGGGAGGGGGATAGCGGAAAGTCAGACATATAGAGTAGTGATTGCGGGGATTGTAGGGGAGCAGAGAGGAAGTGCTGAGTTCAGGCATGCTGTAGGGGAGGGGGATAGTGGAAAGCCAGACATATAGAGTAGTGATTGCGGGGATTGGAGGGGAGCAGAGAGGAAGTGCTGAGTTCAGGCCTGCTGTAGGGGAGGGGGATAGTGGAAAGTCAGACATATAGAGTAGTGATTGCGGGGATTGTAGGGGAGCAGAGAGGAAGTGCTGAGTTCAGGCCTGCTGTAGGGGAGGGGGATAGCGGAAAGTCAGACATATAGAGTAGTGATTGCGGGGATTGTAGGGGAGCAGAGAGGAAGTGCTGAGTTCAGGCCTGCTGTAGGGGAGGGGGATAGCGGAAAGTCAGACATATAGAGTAGTGATTGCGGGGATTGTAGGGGAGCAGAGAGGAAGTGCTGAGTTCAGGCCTGCTGTAGGGGAGGGGGATAGCGGAAAGTCAGACATATAGAGTAGTGATTGCAGGGATTGTAGGGGAGCAGAGAGGAAGTGCTGAGTTCAGGTCCTGCTGTAGGGGAGGGGGATAGTGGAAAGTCAGACATATAGAGTAGTGATTGCTGGGATTGGAGGGGAGCAGAGAGGAAGTGCTGAGTTCAGGCCCTGCTGTAGGGGAGGGGGATAGCGGAAAGTCAGACATATAGAGTAGTGATTGCAAGGATTGGAGGGGAGCAGAGAGGAAGTGCTGAGCTCAGGCCTGCTGTAGGGGAGAGGGGGATAGTGGAAAGTCAGAGATATAGAGTAGTGATTGCGGGGATTGGAGGGGAGCAGAGAGGAAGTGCTGAGTTCAGGCCTGCTGTAGGGGAGGGGGATAGTGGAAAGTCAGACATATAGAGTAGTGATTGCGGGGATTGGAGGGGAGCAGAGAGGAAGTGCTGAGCTCAGGCCTGCTGTAGGGGAGGGGATAGAGGAAAGTCAGACATATAGAGTAGTGATTGCGGGGATTGGAGGGGAGCAGAGAGGAAGTGCTGAGTTCAGGCCTGCTGTAGGGGAGGGGGATAGCGGAAAGTCAGACATATAGAGTAGTGATTGCGGGGATTGGAGGGGAGCAGAGAGGAAGTGCTGAGCTCAGGCCTGCTGTAGGGGAGGGGGATAGCAGAAAGTCAGACATATAGAGTAGTGATTGCAGGGATTGGAGGGGAGCAGAGAGGAAGTGCTGAGTTCAGGCCCTGCTGTAGGGGAGGCGGATAGCGGAAAGTCAGACATATAGAGTAGTGATTGCAGGGATTGGAGGGGAGCAGAGAGGAAGTGCTGAGTTTAGGCCCTGCTGTAGGGGAGGGGGATAGCGGAAAGTCAGACATATAGAGTAGTGATTGCAGGGATTGGAGGGGAGCAGAGAGGAAGTGCTGAGTTCAGGCCTGCTGTAGGGGAAGGGGATAGCGGAAAGTCAGACATATAGAGTAGTGATTGCGGGGATTGGAGGGGAGCAGGAGGAGAAATGCTGAGTTCAGGCCTGCTGTGGGGGAGGGGGATAGCGGAAAGTCAGACATATAGAGTAGTGATTGCGGGGATTGTAGGGGAGCAGAGAGGAAGTGCTGAGTTCAGGCCTGCTGTAGGGGAGGGGGATAGCGGAAAGTCAGACATATAGAGTAGTGATTGCGGGGATTGTAGGGGAGCAGAGAGGAAGTGCTGAGTTCAGGCCTGCTGTAGGGGAGGGGGATAGTAAATAGTCAGACATATAGAGTAGTGATTGCGGGGATTGGAGGGGAGCAGAGAGGAAGTGCTGAGCTCAGGCCTGCTGTAGGGGAGGGGATAGAGGAAAGTCAGACATATAGAGTAGTGATTGCGGGGATTGGAGGGGAGCAGAGAGGAAGTGCTGAGCTCAGGCCTGCTGTAGGGGAGGGGGATAGCAGAAAGTCAGACATATAGAGTAGTGATTGCGGGGATTGGAGGGGAGCAGAGAGGAAGTGCTGAGTTCAGGCCCTGCTGTAGGGGAGGGGGATAGCGGAAAGTCAGACATATAGAGTAGTGATTGCAGGGATTGGAGGGGAGCATAGAGGAAGTGCTGAGTTCAGGCCCTGCTGTAGGGGAGGGGGATAGCGGAAAGTCAGACATATAGAGTAGTGATTGCAGGGATTGGAGGGGAGCAGAGAGGAAGTGCTGAGTTCAGGCCTGCTGTAGGGGAGGGGGATAGCGGAAAGTCAGACATATAGAGTAGTGATTGCGGGGATTGGAGGGGAGCAGGAGGAGAAGTGCTGAGTTCAGGCCTGCTGTGGGGGAGGGGGATAGCGGAAAGTCAGACATATAGAGTAGTGATTGCGGGGATTGTAGGGGAGCAGAGAGGAAGTGCTGAGTTCAGGCCTGCTGTAGGGGAGGGGGATAGCGGAAAGTCAGACATATAGAGTAGTGATTGCGGGGATTGTAGGGGAGCAGAGAGGAAGTGCTGAGTTCAGGCCTGCTGTAGGGGAGGGGGATAGTGGAAAGTCAGACATATAGAGTCGTGATTGCGGGGATTGGAGGGGAGCAGAGAGGAAGTGCTGAGTTCAGGCCTGCTGTAGGGGAGGGGGATAGTGGAAAGTCAGACATATAGAGTAGTGATTGCGGGGATTGTAGGGGAGCAGAGAGGAAGTGCTGAGTTCAGGCCTGCTGTAGGGGAGGGGGATAGCGGAAAGTCAGACATATAGAGTAGTGATTGCGGGGATTGTAGGGGAGCAGAGAGGAAGTGCTGAGTTCAGGCCTGCTGTAGGGGAGGGGGATAGCGGAAAGTCAGACATATAGAGTAGTGATTGCGGGGATTGTAGGGGAGCAGAGAGGAAGTGCTGAGTTCAGGCCTGCTGTAGGGGAGGGGGATAGCGGAAAGTCAGACATATAGAGTAGTGATTGCGGGGATTGTAGGGGAGCAGAGAGGAAGTGCTGAGTTCAGGTCCTGCTGTAGGGAAGGGGGATAGTGGAAAGTCAGACATATAGAGTAGTGATTGCTGGGATTGGAGGGGAGCAGAGAGGAAGTGCTGAGTTCAGGCCTGCTGTAGGGGAGGGGGATAGCGGAAAGTCAGACATATAGAGTAGTAATTGCAGGGATTGGAGGGGAGCAGGAGAGGAAGTGCTGAGTTCAGGCCTGCTGTAGGGGAGGGGGATAGTGGAAAGTCAGACATATAGAGTAGTGATTGCAGGGATTGGAGGGGAGCAGAGAGGAAGTGCTGAGTTCAGGCCTGCTGTAGGGGAGGGGGATAGCGGAAAGTCAGACATATAGAGTAGTGATTGCAGGGATTGGAGGGGAGCAGAGAGGAAGTGCTGAGTTCAGGCCTGCTGTAGGGGAGGGGGATAGCGGAAAGTCAGACATATAGAGTAGTGATTCCGGGGATTGGAGGGGAGCAGAGAGGAAGTGCTGAGTTCAGGCCTGCTGTAGGGGAGGGGGATAGTAGAGTGACCATACGTCCCAGATTACCTGGGACGGGTCCCAGATTCGGGGTCCCCTGTCCCAGGCTGGCTTGGGTCCCAGGAAAAGTCCCACTTTTAGATGCAGGACGTCCCAGCTGCGGGAGTATGTGACATCAGTGTTCCGTCCTCGGCCCACCGCCGCCCTGCTCTGCCCTGCTGCTACTGCTCCCCTCCCTCCCTGTCTTCTGCCTGCATTGAATTGGCTAACAACTGGATTCCTGTCGCAGTCTACCCCGCCCCCCGCTGTTTAAAGGGAACCTAAACTGAGAGGGGTATGGATTTTTCTTTTAAACAATACCAGTTGCCTGGCAGCCTTGTTGCTCTCTATGGCTGCAGAAGTGGCTGAATGACACACCTGAAACAAGCATGCAGCTAATCCAGTCTGACTTCAGTCAGAGCTAGAGTGACCAGACGTCCCGGATTGCCCGGGACACGTCCCGGATTCGGGGTCCGCTGTCCCAGGCTTAATGAGGTCCCGGGAAACGTCCCGCTTTCAGCAGCGGGTTGTCCCGGCCTCGGGACTCTGGCCACTCTCTCCTCAATGAACTGGCAGCGGCGTCTATAGACGCCGTGCCAGTTCATTGCCCGCAGCCCCGCTCCAGCCTCGTCTTCCGGTGTCTGTTTCCGACACCGGCAGGCGAGCAGGGCTACGGCAAGATGGCTGCCGAAGCCCTGTACTGGAGACCTATTTGTGTCACTAGTACAGGGCTTCGGGCGCCATCTTGCCGTAGCCCTGTCAGCGCGGGAGAGAAGAGCAGGAGGAGGAAGACGGTCCCGGGACGGAGCAGCGCGCCAGAGGCCGGACACTTCTGCCAGGTGAGTAAATGCTTTCTTTTCCAGGTGAAATGTTTGCCCGCATTGTTTCTTTTCCAGGTGAAATGTTTGCCCGCATTGTTTCTTTTCCAGGTGAAATGTTTGCCCGCATTGTTTCTTTTCCAGGTGAAATGTTTGCCCGCATTGTTTCTTTTCCAGGTGAAATGTTTGCCCGCATTGTTTCTTTTCTGGTGAAATGTTTGCCCGCATTGTTTCTTTTCCAGGTGAAATGTTTGCCCGCATTGTTTCTTTTCCAGGTGAAATGTTTGCCCGCATTGTTTCTTTTCTGGCGAAATGTTTGCCCGCAGTGCGTTTCTTTTCTGGCGAAATGTTTGCCCGCATTGCGTTTCTTTTCTGGTGAAATGTTTGGCCGCAGTGCGTTTCTTTTCTGGTGAAATGTTTGGCCGCAGTGCGTTTCTTTTCTGGTGAAATGTTTGGCCGCAGTGCGTTTCTTTTCTGGTGAAATGTTTGCCCGCAGTGCGTTTATTTTGTACTGACATGTTGCCCGCATTGCGTTTATTTTGTACTGACATGTTTGCCCGCATTGCATTTATTTTATACTGACATGTTGCCTATTGCGTTTATTTTCTGGTGTCCGGGGTAACTGTTACTGCATTTATTATTTAATGGTCATAGATGGCTATGTTTGCTGCTTTGTGGTTACGGTATACTATTAGCATCACACAGTTTCTGCACACCCATGATACAAAGTCTCGTTTGTCCACATCATGGCGTAAACACTGCTTTCTTATGCCTCGCTGTTACATCATTACGTTAGCTCCGCCCATACAATGTCATGGCCACGCCCATTCTTTCGGCGCGGCGCGCTGCGCGCGCCGCAGCCCCCCTCCCCCAGTCTTCGCCGCTGCGTGCTCCTCACTCCTTCCCACTTTTCGCTGCGGCGCGCTGCGCGCGCCGCCCCCCCCCCCCCCACGCCCCCCCCCCCCCCCCCCCCCGTCCCAGGTTGGACCCACAAAAATATAGTCACTCTAGGGATAGCAGAAAGTCAGACATATAGAGTAGTGATTCCGGGGATTGGAGGGGAGCAGAGAGGAAGTGCTGAGTTCAGCCCTGCTGTAGGGGAGGGGGATAGCGGAAAATCAGACATATAGAGTAGTGATTGCGGGGATTGGAGGGGAGCAGAGAGGAAGTGCTGAGCTCAGCCCTGCTGTAGGGGAGGGGGATAGTGGAAAGTCAGACATATAGAGTAGTGATTGCGGGGATTGGAGGGGAGCAGAGAGGAAGTGCTGAGCTCAGCCCTGCTGTAGGGGAGGGGGATAGTGGAAAGTCAGACATATAGAGTAGTGATTGCGGGGATTGGAGGGAAACAGAGAGGAAGTGCTGAGCTCAGGCCTGCTGTAGGGGAGGGGGATAGCGGAAAATCAGACATATAGAGTAGTGATTGCGGGGATTGGAGGGGAGCAGAGAGGAAGTGCTGAGCTCAGCCCTGCTGTAGGGGAGGGGGATAGTGGAAAGTCAGACATATAGAGTAGTGATTGCGGGGATTGGAGGGGAGCAGAGAGGAAGTGCTGAGCTCAGCCCTGCTGTAGGGGAGGGGGATAGTGGAAAGTCAGACATATAGAGTAGTGATTGCTGGGATTGGAGGGGAGCAGAGAGGAAGTGCTGAGCTCAGGCCTGCTGTAGGGGAGGGGGATAGCAGAAAGTCAGACATATAGAGTAGTGATTCCGGGGATTGGAGGGGAGCAGAGAGGAAGTGCTGAGCTCAGGCCTGCTGTAGGGGAGGGGGATAGCGGAAAGTCAGACATATAGAGTAGTGATTGCGGGGATTGGAGGGGAGGAGGAGAGGAAGTGCTGAGCTCAGGCCTGCTGTAGGGGAGGGGGAGAGCGGAAAGTCAGACATATAGAGTAGTGATTGCAGGGATTGGAGGGGAGCAGAGAGGAAGTGCTGAGTTCAGGCCTGCTGTAGGGGAGGGGGGTAGTGGAAAGTCAGACATATAGAGTAGTGATTGTGGGGATTGGAGGGGAGGAGGAGAGGAAGTGCTGAGTTCAGGCCTGCTGTAGGGGAGGGGGATAGCGGAAAGTCAGACATATAGAGTAGTGATTGCGGGGATTGGAGGAGAGCAGGAGAGGAAGTGCTGAGTTCAGGCCTGCTGTAGGGGAGGGGGATAGCGGAAAGTCAGACACATAGAGTAGTGATTGCGGGGATTGGAGGGGAGCAGAGAGGAAGTGCTGAGTTCAGGCCTGCTGTAGGGGAGGGGGATAGCGGAAAGTCAGACATATAGAGTAGTGATTGCAGGGATTGGAGGGGAGCAGAGAGGAAGTGCTGAGTTCAGGCCCTGCTGTAGGGGAGGGGGATAGCGGAAAGTCAGACATATAGAGTAGTGATTGCGGGGATTGGAGGGGAGCAGAGAGGAAGTGCTGAGCTCAGGCCTGCTGTAGGGGAGAGGGATAGTGAAAAGTCAGACATATAGAGTAGTGATTGCGGGGATTGGAGGGGAGCAGAGAGGAAGTGCTGAGTTCAGGCCTGCTGTAGGGGAGGGGGATAGCGGAAAGTCAGACATATAGAGTAGTGATTGCGGGGATTGGAGGGGAGGAGGAGAGGAAGTGCTGAGTTCAGGCCTGCTGTAGGGGAGGGGGATATCGGAAAGTCAGACATATAGAGTAGTGATTGCGGGGATTGGAGGGAAGGAGGAGAGGAAGTGCTGAGCTCAGGCCTGCTGTAGGGGAGGGGGATAGTGGAAAGTCAGACATATAGAGTAGTGATTGCGGGGATTGGAGGGGAGCAGGAGAGGAAGTGCTGAGTTCAGGCCTGCTGTAGGGGAGGGGGATAGTGGAAAGTCAGACATATAGAGTAGTGATTCCGGGGATTGGAGGGGAGCAGAGAGGAAGTGCTGAGCTCAGGCCTGCTGTAGGGGAGGGGGATAGCGGAAAGTCAGACATATAGAGTAGTGATTGCGGGGATTGGAGGGGAGGGGGAGAGGAAGTGCTGAGCTCAGGCCTGCTGTAGGGGAGGGGGAGAGCGGAAAGTCAGACATATAGAGTAGTGATTGCAGGGATTGGAGGGGAGCAGAGAGGAAGTGCTGAGTTCAGGCCTGCTGTAGGGGAGGGGGGTAGTGGAAAGTCAGACATATAGAGTAGTGATTGCGGGGATTGGAGGGGAGCAGAGAGGAAGTGCTGAGCTCAGCCCTGCTGTAGGGGAGGGGGATAGTGGAAAGTCAGACATATAGAGTAGTGATTGCTGGGATTGGAGGGGAGCAGAGAGGAAGTGCTGAGCTCAGGCCTGCTGTAGGGGAGGGGGATAGCAGAAAGTCAGACATATAGAGTAGTGATTCCGGGGATTGGAGGGGAGCAGAGAGGAAGTGCTGAGCTCAGGCCTGCTGTAGGGGAGGGGGATAGCGGAAAGTCAGACATATAGAGTAGTGATTGCGGGGATTGGAGGGGAGGAGGAGAGGAAGTGCTGAGCTCAGGCCTGCTGTAGGGGAGGGGGAGAGCGGAAAGTCAGACATATAGAGTAGTGATTGCAGGGATTGGAGGGGAGCAGAGAGGAAGTGCTGAGTTCAGGCCTGCTGTAGGGGAGGGGGGTAGTGGAAAGTCAGACATATAGAGTAGTGATTGTGGGGATTGGAGGGGAGGAGGAGAGGAAGTGCTGAGTTCAGGCCTGCTGTAGGGGAGGGGGATAGCGGAAAGTCAGACATATAGAGTAGTGATTGCGGGGATTGGAGGAGAGCAGGAGAGGAAGTGCTGAGTTCAGGCCTGCTGTAGGGGAGGGGGATAGCGGAAAGTCAGACACATAGAGTAGTGATTGCGGGGATTGGAGGGGAGCAGAGAGGAAGTGCTGAGTTCAGGCCTGCTGTAGGGGAGGGGGATAGCGGAAAGTCAGACATATAGAGTAGTGATTGCAGGGATTGGAGGGGAGCAGAGAGGAAGTGCTGAGTTCAGGCCCTGCTGTAGGGGAGGGGGATAGCGGAAAGTCAGACATATAGAGTAGTGATTGCGGGGATTGGAGGGGAGCAGAGAGGAAGTGCTGCTCAGGCCTGCTGTAGGGGAGAGGGATAGTGAAAAGTCAGACATATAGAGTAGTGATTGCGGGGATTGGAGGGGAGCAGAGAGGAAGTGCTGAGTTCAGGCCCTGCTGTAGGGGAGGGGGATAGCGGAAAGTCAGACATATAGAGTAGTGATTGCGGGGATTGGAGGGGAGGAGGAGAGGAAGTGCTGAGTTCAGGCCTGCTGTAGGGGAGGGGGATATCGGAAAGTCAGACATATAGAGTAGTGATTGCGGGGATTGGAGGGAAGGAGGAGAGGAAGTGCTGAGCTCAGGCCTGCCGTAGGGGAGGGGGATAGTGGAAAGTCAGACATATAGAGTAGTGATTGCGGGGATTGGAGGGGAGCAGGAGAGGAAGTGCTGAGTTCAGGCCTGCTGTAGGGGAGGGGGATAGTGGAAAGTCAGACATGTAGAGTAGTAATTGCAGGGATTGGAGGGGAGCAGGAGAGGAAGTGCTGAGTTCAGGCCTGCTGTAGGGGAGGGGGATAGCGGAAAGTCAGACATATAGAGTAGTAATTGCAGGGATTGGAGGGGAGCAGGAGAGGAAGTGCTGAGTTCAGGCCTGCTGTAGGGGAGGGGGATAGTGGAAAGTCAGACATATAGAGTAGTGATTGCGGGGATTGGAGGGGAGCAGAGAGGAAGTGCTGAGTTCAGGCCCTGCTGTAGGGGAGGGGGATAGCGGAAAGTCAGTCATATAGAGTAGTGATTGCGGGGATTGGAGGGGAGCAGAGAGGAAGTGCTGAGTTCAGGCCCTGCTGTAGGGGAGGGGGATAGCGGAAAGTCAGACATATAGAGTAGTGATTGCGGGGATTGGAGGGGAGCAGAGAGGAAGTGCTGAGTTCAGGCCTGCTGTAGGGGAGGGGGATAGTGGAAAGTCAGACATATAGAGTAGTGATTGCGGGGATTGGAGGGGAGCAGAGAGGAAGTGCTGAGTTCAGGCCTGCTGTAGGGGAGGGGGATAGTGGAAAGTCAGACATATAGAGTAGTGATTGCGGGGATTGGAGGGGAGCAGAGAGGAAGTGCTGAGTTCAGGCCTGCTGTAGGGGAGGGGGAGAGCGGAAAGTCAGACATATAGAGTAGTGATTGCGGGGATTGGAGGGGTGCAGAGAGGAAGTGCTGAGTTCAGGCCTGCTGTAGGGGAGGGGGATAGCGGAAAGTCAGACATATAGAGTAGTGATTGCGGGGATTGTAGGGGAGCAGAGAGGAAGTGCTGAGCTCAGGCCTGCTGTAGGGGAGGGGGATAGTGGAAAGTCAGACATATAGAGTAGTGATTGCGGGGATTGGAGGGGAGCAGAGAGGAAGTGCTGAGTTCAGGTCCTGCTGTAGGGGAGGGGGATAGTGGAATTTCAGACATATAGAGTAGTGATTGCTGGGATTGGAGGGGAGCAGAGAGGAAGTGCTGAGTTCAGGCCTGCTGTAGGGGAGGGGGATAGCGGAAAGTCAGACATATAGAGTAGTGATTGCTGGGATTGGAGGGGAGAAGAGAGGAAGTGCTGAGTTCAGGCCTGCTGTAGGGGAGGGGGATAGTGGAAAGTCAGACATATAGAGTAGTGATTGCGGGGATTGGAGGGGAGCAGAGAGGAAGTGCTGAGTTCAGGCCTGCTGTAGGGGAGGGGGATAGCGGAAAGTCAGACATATAGAGTAGTGATTGCAGGGATTGGAGGGGAGCAGAGAGGAAGTGCTGAGTTCAGGCCTGCTGTAGGGGAGGGGGATAGCGGAAAGTCAGACATATAGAGTAGTGATTGCGGGGATTGGATGGGAGCAGAGAGGAAGTGCTGAGTTCAGGCCTGCTGTAGGGGAGGGGGATAGTGGAAAGTCAGACATATAGAGTAGTGATTGCGGGGATTGGAGGGGAGCAGAGAGGAAGTGCTGAGTTCAGGCCTGCTGTAGGGGAGGGGGATAGTGGAAAGTCAGATTTATAGAGTAGTGATTGCGGGGATTGGAGGGGAGCAGAGAGGAAGTGCTGAGTTCAGGCTTGCTGTAGGGGAGGGGGATAGCGGAAAGTCAGACATATAGAGTAGTGATTGCGGGGATTGGAGGGGAGCAGAGAGGAAGTGCTGAGCTCAGGCCTACTGTAGGGGAGAGGGGGATAGTGGAAAGTCAGAGATATAAAGTAGTGATTGCGGGGATTGGAGGGGAGCAGAGAGGAAGTGCTGAGTTCAGGCCTGCTGTAGGGGAGGGGGATAGTGGAAAGTCAGACATATAGAGTAGTGATTGCGGGGATTGGAGGGGAGCAGAGAGGAAGTGCTGAGCTCAGGCCTGCTGTAGGGGAGGGGATAGAGGAAAGTCAGACATATAGAGTAGTGATTGCGGGGATTGGAGGGGAGCAGAGAGGAAGTGCTGAGTTCAGGCCTGCTGTAGGGGAGGGGGATAGCGGAAAGTCAGACATATAGAGTAGTGATTGCGGGGATTGGAGGCGAGCAGAGAGGAAGTGCTGAGCTCAGGCCTGCTGTAGGGGAGGGGGATAGCAGAAAGTCAGACATATAGAGTAGTGATTGCAGGGATTGGAGGGGAGCAGAGAGGAAGTGCTGAGTTCAGGCCCTGCTGTAGGGGAGGGGGATAGCGGAAAGTCAGACATATAGAGTAGTGATTGCAGGGATTGGAGGGGAGCAGAGAGGAAGTGCTGAGTTCAGGCCCTGCTGTTGGGGAGGGGGATAGCGGAAAGTCAGACATATAGAGTAGTGATTGCAGGGATTGGAGGGGAGCAGAGAGGAAGTGCTGAGTTCAGGCCTGCTGTAGGGGAGGGGGATAGCGGAAAGTCAGACATATAGAGTAGTGATTGCGGGGATTGGAGGGGAGCAGGAGGGGAAGTGCTGAGTTCAGGCCTGCTGTGGGGGAGGGGGATAGCGGAAAGTCAGACATATAGAGTAGTGATTGCGGGGATTGTAGGGGAGCAGAGAGGAAGTGCTGAGTTCAGGCCTGCTGTAGGGGAGGGGGATAGCGGAAAGTCAGACATATAGAGTAGTGATTGCGGGGATTGGAGGGGAGCAGAGAGGAAGTGCTGAGTTCAGGCCTGCTGTAGGGGAGGGGGATAGTGGAAAGTCAGACATATAGAGTAGTGATTGCGGGGATTGGAGGGGAGCAGAGAGGAAGTGCTGAGTTCAGGCCTGCTGTAGGGGAGGGGGATAGTGGAATGTCAGACATATAGAGTAGTGATTGCGGGGATTGGAGGGGAGCAGAGAGGAAGTGCTGAGTTCAGGCCTGCTGTAGGGGAGGGGGATAGCGGAAAGTCAGACATATAGAGTAGTGATTGCGGGGATTGGAGGGGAGCAGAGAGGAAGTGCTGAGTTCAGGCCTGCTGTAGGGGAGGGGGATAGTGGAATGTCAGACATATAGAGTAGTGATTGCGGGGATTGTAGGGGAGCAGAGAGGAAGTGCTGAGTTCAGGCCTGCTGTAGGGGAGGGGGATAGCGGAAAGTCAGACATATAGAGTAGTGATTGCGGGGATTGGAGGGGAGCAGAGAGGAAGTGCTGAGTTCAGGTCCTGCTGTAGGGGAGGGGGATAGTGGAAAGTCAGACATATAGAGTAGTGATTGCTGGGATTGGAGGGGAGCAGAGAGGAAGTGCTGAGTTCAGGCCTGCTGTAGGGGAGGGGGATAGCGGAAAGTCAGACATATAGAGTAGTAATTGCAGGGATTGGAGGGGAGCAGGAGAGGAAGTGCGGAGTTCAGGCCTGCTGTAGGGGAGGGGGATAGTGGAAAGTCAGACATATAGAGTAGTGATTGCAGGGATTGGAGGGGAGCAGAGAGGAAGTGCTGAGTTCAGGCCTGCTGTAGGGGAGGGGGATAGCGGAAAGTCAGACATATAGAGTAGTGATTGCAGGGATTGGAGGGGAGCAGAGAGGAAGTGCTGAGTTCAGGCCTGCTGTAGGGGAGGGGGATAGTGGAAAGTCAGATTTATAGAGTAGTGATTGCGGGGATTGGAGGGGAGCAGAGAGGAAGTGCTGAGTTCAGGCTTGCTGTAGGGGAGGGGGATAGCGGAAAGTCAGACATATAGAGTAGTGATTGCGGGGTTTGGAGGGGAGCAGAGAGGAAGTGCTGAGCTCAGGCCTACTGTAGGGGAGAGGGGGATAGTGGAAAGTCAGAGATATAAAGTAGAGATTGCGGGGATTGGAGGGGAGCAGAGAGGAAGTGCTGAGTTCAGGCCTGCTGTAGGGGAGGGGGATAGTGGAAAGTCAGACATATAGAGTAGTGATTGCGGGGATTGGAGGGGAGCAGAGAGGAAGTGCTGAGCTCAGGCCTGCTGTAGGGGAGGGGATAGAGGAAAGTCAGACATATAGAGTAGTGATTGCGGGGATTGGAGGGGAGCAGAGAGGAAGTGCTGAGTTCAGGCCTGCTGTAGGGGAGGGGGATAGCGGAAAGTCAGACATATAGAGTAGTGATTGCGGGGATTGGAGGCGAGCAGAGAGGAAGTGCTGAGCTCAGGCCTGCTGTAGGGGAGGGGGATAGCAGAAAGTCAGACATATAGAGTAGTGATTGCAGGGATTGGAGGGGAGCAGAGAGGAAGTGCTGAGTTCAGGCCCTGCTGTAGGGGAGGGGGATAGCGGAAAGTCAGACATATAGAGTAGTGATTGCAGGGATTGGAGGGGAGCAGAGAGGAAGTGCTGAGTTCAGGCCCTGCTGTAGGGGAGGGGGATAGCGGAAAGTCAGACATATAGAGTAGTGATTGCAGGGATTGGAGGGGAGCAGAGAGGAAGTGCTGAGTTCAGGCCTGCTGTAGGTGAGGGGGATAGCGGAAAGTCAGACATATAGAGTAGTGATTGCGGGGATTGGAGGGGAGCAGAGAGGAAGTGCTGAGTTCAGGCCTGCTGTAGGGGAGGGGGATAGCGGAAAGTCAGACATATAGAGTAGTGATTGCGGGGATTGTAGGGGAGCAGAGAGGAAGTGCTGAGTTCAGGCCTGCTGTAGGGGAGGGGGATAGCGGAAAGTCAGACATATAGAGTAGTGATTGCGGGGATTGGAGGGGAGCAGAGAGGAAGTGCTGAGTTCAGGCCTGCTGTAGGGGAGGGGGATAGTGGAAAGTCAGACATATAGAGTAGTGATTGCGGGGATTGGAGGGGAGCAGAGAGGAAGTGCTGAGTTCAGGCCTGCTGTAGGGGAGGGGGATAGTGGAATGTCAGACATATAGAGTAGTGATTGCGGGGATTGGAGGGGAGGAGAGAGGAAGTGCTGAGCTCAGGCCTGCTGTAGGGGAGGGGGATAGTGGAAAGTCAGACATATAGAGTAGTGATTGCGGGGATTGGAGGGGAGCAGAGAGGAAGTGCTGAGCTCAGGCCTGCTGTAGGGGAGGGGGATAGCGGAAAGTCAGACATATAGAGTAGTGATTGCAGGGATTGGAGGGGAGCAGAGAGGAAGTGCTGAGTTCAGGCCTGCTGTAGGGGAGGGGGATAGCGGAAAGTCAGACATATAGAGTAGTGATTGCGGGGATTGGAGGGGAGCAGAGAGGAAGTGCTGAGTTCAGGCCTGCTGTAGGGGAGGGGGATAGTGGAATGTCAGACATATAGAGTAGTGATTGCGGGGATTGTAGGGGAGCAGAGAGGAAGTGCTGAGTTCAGGCCTGCTGTAGGGGAGGGGGATAGCGGAAAGTCAGACATATAGAGTAGTGATGGCGGGGATTGGAGGGGAGCAGAGAGGAAGTGCTGAGTTCAGGTCCTGCTGTAGGGGAGGGGGATAGTGGAAAGTCAGACATATAGAGTAGTGATTGCTGGGATTGGAGGGGAGCAGAGAGGAAGTGCTGAGTTCAGGCCTGCTGTAGGGGAGGGGGATAGCGGAAAGTCAGACATATAGAGTAGTGATTGCAGGGATTGGAGGGGAGCAGAGAGGAAGTGCTGAGTTCAGGCCTGCTGTAGGGGAGGGGGATAGCGGAAAGTCAGACATATAGAGTAGTGATTGCGGGGATTGGAGGGGAGCAGAGAGGAAGTGCTGAGTTCAGCCCTGCTGTAGGGGAGGGGGATAGCGGAAAATCAGACATATAGAGTAGTGATTGCGGGGATTGGAGGGGAGCAGAGAGGTAGTGCTGAGCTCAGGCCTGCTGTAGGGGAGGGGGGTAGTGGAAAGTCAGACATATAGAGTAGTGATTGTGGGGATTGGAGGGGAGGAGGAGAGGAAGTGCTGAGTTCAGGCCTGCTGTAGGGGAGGGGGATAGCGGAAAGTCAGACATATAGAGTAGTGATTGCGGGGATTGGAGGAGAGCAGGAGAGGAAGTGCTGAGTTCAGGCCTGCTGTAGGGGAGGGGGATAGCGGAAAGTCAGACACATAGAGTAGTGATTGCGGGGATTGGAGGGGAGCAGAGAGGAAGTGCTGAGTTCAGGCCTGCTGTAGGGGAGGGGGATAGCGGAAAGTCAGACATATAGAGTAGTGATTGCAGGGATTGGAGGGGAGCAGAGAGGAAGTGCTGAGTTCAGGCCCTGCTGTAGGGGAGGGGGATAGCGGAAAGTCAGACATATAGAGTAGTGATTGCGGGGATTGGAGGGGAGCAGAGAGGAAGTGCTGAGTTCAGGCCTGCTGTAGGGGAGAGGGATAGTGAAAAGTCAGACATATACAGTAGTGATTGCGGGGATTGGAGGGGAGCAGAGAGGAAGTGCTGAGTTCAGGCCCTGCTGTAGGGGAGGGGGATAGCGGAAAGTCAGACATATAGAGTAGTGATTGCGGGGATTGGAGGGGAGCAGAGAGGAAGTGCTGAGTTCAGGCCTGCTGTAGGGGAGGGGGATAGCGGAAAGTCAGACATATAGAGTAGTGATTGCGGGGATTGGAGGGAAGGAGGAGAGGAAGTGCTGAGCTCAGGCCTGCTGTAGGGGAGGGGGATAGTGGAAAGTCAGACATATAGAGTAGTGATTGCGGGGATTGGAGGGGAGCAGGAGAGGAAGTGCTGAGTTCAGGCCTGCTGTAGGGGAGGGGGATAGTGGAAAGTCAGACATGTAGAGTAGTGATTGCAGGGATTGGAGGGGAGCAGGAGAGGAAGTGCTGAGTTCAGGCCTGCTGTAGGGGAGGGGGATAGTGGAAAGTCAGACATATAGAGTAGTAATTGCAGGGATTGGAGGGGAGCAGGAGAGGAAGTGCTGAGATCAGGCCTGCTGTAGGGGAGGGGGATAGCGGAAAGTCAGACATATAGAGTAGTAATTGCAGGGATTGAAGGGGAGCAGGAGAGGAAGTGCTGAGTTCAGGCCTGCTGTAGGGGAGGGGGATAGTGGAAAGTCAGACATATAGAGTAGTGATTGCGGGGATTGGAGGGGAGCAGAGAGGAAGTGCTGAGTTCAGGTCCTGCTGTAGGGGAGGGGGATAGCGGAAAGTCAGACATATAGAGTAGTGATTGCGGGGATTGGAGGGGAGCAGGAGGGGAAGTGCTGAGCTCAGGCCTGCTGTAGGGGAGGGGGATAGCGGAAAGTCAGTCATATAGAGTAGTGATTGCGGGGATTGGAGGGGAGCAGAGAGGAAGTGCTGAGTTCAGGCCCTGCTGTAGGGGAGGGGGATAGCGGAAAGTCAGACATATAGAGTAGTGATTGCGGGGATTGGAGGGGAGCAGAGAGGAAGTGCTGAGTTCAGGCCTGCTGTAGGGGAGGGGGATAGTGGAAAGTCAGACATATAGAGTAGTGATTGCAGGGATTGGAGGGGAGCAGAGAGGAAGTGCTGAGTTCAGGCCTGCTGTAGGGGAGGGGGATAGCGGAAAGTCAGACATATAGAGTAGTGATTCCGGGGATTGGAGGGGAGCAGAGATGAAGTGCTGAGTTCAGGCCTGCTGTAGGGGAGGGGGATAGCGGAAAGTCAGACATATAGAGTAGTGATTGCGGGGATTGGAGGGGAGCAGAGAGGAAGTGCTGAGTTCAGGTCCTGCTGTAGGGGAGGGGGATAGTGGAAAGTCAGACATATAGAGTAGTGATTGCTGGGATTGGAGGGGAGCAGAGAGGAAGTGCTGAGTTCAGGCCTGCTGTAGGGGAGGGGGATAGCGGAAAGTCAGACATATAGAGTAGTGATTGCTGGGATTGGAGGGGAGCAGAGAGGAAGTGCTGAGTTCAGGCCTGCTGTAGGGGAGGGGGATAGTGGAAAGTCAGACATATAGAGTAGTGATTGCTGGGATTGGAGGGGAGCAGAGAGGAAGTGCTGAGTTCAGGCCTGCTGTAGGGGAGGGGGATAGCGGAAAGTCAGACATATAGAGTAGTGATTGCAGGGATTGGAGGGGAGCAGAGAGGAAGTTCTGAGTTCAGGCCTGCTGTAGGGGAGGGGGATAGCGGAAAGTCAGACATATAGAGTAGTGATTGCGGGGATTGGATGGGAGCAGAGAGGAAGTGCTGAGATCAGGCCTGCTGTAGGGGAGGGGGATAGTGGAAAGTCAGACATATAGAGTAGTGATTGCGGGGATTGGAGGGGAGCAGAGAGGAAGTGCTGAGTTCAGGCCTGCTGTAGGGGAGGGGGATAGTGGAAAGTCAGATTTATAGAGTAGTGATTGCGGGGATTGGAGGGGAGCAGAGAGGAAGTGCTGAGTTCAGGCCTGCTGTAGGGGAGGGGGATAGCGGAAAGTCAGACATATAGAGTAGTGATTGCGGGAATTGGAGGGGAGCAGAGAGGAAGTGCTGAGCTCAGGCCTACTGTAGGGGAGAGGGGGATAGTGGAAAGTCAGAGATATAAAGTAGTGATTGCGTGGATTGTAGGGGAGCAGAGAGGAAGTGCTGAGTTCAGGCCTGCTGTAGGCGAGGGGGATAGTGGAAAGTCAGACATATAGAGTAGTGATTGCGGGGATTGGAGGGGAGCAGAGAGGAAGTGCTGAGCTCAGGCCTGCTGTAGGGGAGGGGATAGAGGAAAGTCAGACATATAGAGTAGTGATTGCGGGGATTGGAGGGGAGCAGAGAGGAAGTGCTGAGTTCAGGCCTGCTGTAGGGGAGGGGGATAGCGGAAAGTCAGACATATAGAGTAGTGATTGCGGGGATTGGAGGGGAGCAGAGAGGAAGTGCTGAGCTCAGGCCTGCTGTAGGGGAGGGGGATAGCAGAAAGTCAGACATATAGAGTAGTGATTGCAGGGATTGGAGGGGAGCAGAGAGGAAGTGCTGAGTTCAGGCCCTGCTGTAGGGGAGGGGGATAGCGGAAAGTCAGACATATAGAGTAGTGATTGCAGGGATTGGAGGGGAGCAGAGAGGAAGTGCTGAGTTCAGGCCCTGCTGTAGGGGAGGGGGATAGCGGAAAGTTAGACATATAGAGTAGTGATTGCAGGGATTGGAGGGGAGCAGAGAGGAAGTGCTGAGTTCAGGCCTGCTGTAGGGGAGGGGGATAGCGGAAAGTCAGACATATAGAGTAGTGATTGCGGGGATTGGAGGGGAGCAGGAGGGGAAGTGCTGAGTTCAGGCCTGCTGTGGGGGAGGGGGATAGCGGAAAGTCAGACATATAGAGTAGTGATTGCGGGGATTGTAGGGGAGCAGAGAGGAAGTGCTGAGTTCAGGCCTGCTGTAGGGGAGGGGGATAGCGGAAAGTCAGACATATAGAGTAGTGATTGCGGGGATTGTAGGGGAGCAGGAGGGGAAGTGCTGAGTTCAGGCCTGCTGTAGGGGAGGGGGATAGTGGAAAGTCAGACATATAGAGTAGTGATTGCGGGGATTGGAGGGGAGCAGAGAGGAAGTGCTGAGTTCAGGCCTGCTGTAGGGGAGGGGGATAGTGGAATGTCAGACATATAGAGTAGTGATTGCGGGGATTGTAGGGGAGCAGAGAGGAAGTGCTGAGTTCAGGCCTGCTGTAGGGGAGGGGGATAGCGGAAAGTCAGACATATAGAGTAGTGATTGCGGGGATTGTAGGGGAGCAGAGAGGAAGTGCTGAGTTCAGGTCCTGCTGTAGGGGAGGGGGATAGTGGAAAGTCAGACATATAGAGTAGTGATTGCTGGGATTGGAGGGGAGCAGAGAGGAAGTGCTGAGTTCAGGCCTGCTGTAGGGGAGGGGGATAGCGGAAAGTCAGACATATAGAGTAGTAATTGCAGGGATTGGAGGGGAGCAGGAGAGGAAGTGCGGAGTTCAGGCCTGCTGTAGGGGAGGGGGATAGTGGAAAGTCAGACATATAGAGTAGTGATTGCAGGGATTGGAGGGGAGCAGAGAGGAAGTGCTGAGTTCAGGCCTGCTGTAGGGGAGGGGGATAGCGGAAAGTCAGACATATAGAGTAGTGATTGCAGGGATTGGAGGGGAGTAGAGAGGAAGTGCTGAGTTCAGGCCTGCTGTAGGGGAGGGGGATAGCGGAAAGTCAGACATATAGAGTAGTGATTGCGGGGATTGGAGGGGAGCAGAGAGGAAGTGCTGAGTTCAGCCCTGCTGTAGGGGAGGGGGATAGCGGAAAATCAGACATATAGAGTAGTGATTGCGGGGATTGGAGGGGAGCAGAGAGGTAGTGCTGAGCTCAGGCCTGCTGTAGGGGAGGGGGATAGCGGAAAGTCAGACATATAGAGTAGTGATTGCAGGGATTGGAGGGGAGTAGAGAGGAAGTGCTGAGTTCAGGCCTGCTGTAGGGGAGGGGGATAGCGGAAAGTCAGACATATAGAGTAGTGATTGCGGGGATTGGAGGGGAGCAGAGAGGAAGTGCTGAGTTCAGCCCTGCTGTAGGGGAGGGGGATAGCGGAAAATCAGACATATAGAGTAGTGATTGCGGGGATTGGAGGGGAGCAGAGAGGTAGTGCTGAGCTCAGGCCTGCTGTAGGGGAGGGGGGTAGTGGAAACTCAGACATATAGAGTAGTGATTGTGGGGATTGGAGGGGAGGAGGAGAGGAAGTGCTGAGTTCAGGCCTGCTGTAGGGGAGGGGGATAGCGGAAAGTCAGACATATAGAGTAGTGATTGCGGGGATTGGAGGAGAGCAGGAGAGGAAGTGCTGAGTTCAGGCCTGCTGTAGGGGAGGGGGATAGCGGAAAGTCAGACACATAGAGTAGTGATTGCGGGGATTGGAGGGGAGCAGAGAGGAAGTGCTGAGTTCAGGCCTGCTGTAGGGGAGGGGGATAGCGGAAAGTCAGACATATAGAGTAATGATTGCAGGGATTGGAGGGGAGCAGAGAGGAAGTGCTGAGTTCAGGCCCTGCTGTAGGGGAGGGGGATAGCGGAAAGTCAGACATATAGAGTAGTGATTGCGGGGATTGGAGGGGAGCAGAGAGGAAGTGCTGAGTTCAGGCCTGCTGTAGGGGAGGGGGATAGCGTAAAGTCAGACATATAGAGTAGTGATTGCGGGGATTGGAGGGGAGCAGGAGGGGAAGTGCTGAGTTCAGGCCTGCTGTGGGGGAGGGGGATAGCGGAAAGTCAGACATATAGAGTAGTGATTGCGGGGATTGTAGGGGAGCAGAGAGGAAGTGCTGAGTTCAGGCCTGCTGTAGGGGAGGGGGATAGCGGAAAGTCAGACATATAGAGTAGTGATTGCGGGGATTGTAGGGGAGCAGAGAGGAAGTGCTGAGTTCAGGCCTGCTGTAGGGGAGGGGGATAGCGGAAAGTCAGACATATAGAGTAGTGATTGCGGGGATTGGAGGGGAGCAGAGAGGAAGTGCTGAGTTCAGGCCTGCTGTAGGGGAGAGGGATAGTGAAAAGTCAGACATATAGAGTAGTGATTGCGGGGATTGGAGGGGAGCAGAGAGGAAGTGCTGAGTTCAGGCCCTGCTGTGGGGGAGGGGGATAGCGGAAAGTCAGACATATAGAGTAGTGATTGCGGGGATTGGAGGGGAGCAGAGAGGAAGTGCTGAGTTCAGGCCTGCTGTAGGGGAGGGGGATAGCGGAAAGTCAGACATATAGAGTAGTGATTGCGGGGATTGGAGGGAAGGAGGAGAGGAAGTGCTGAGCTCAGGCCTGCTGTAGGGGAGGGGGATAGTGGAAAGTCAGACATATAGAGTAGTGATTGCGGGGATTGGAGGGGAGCAGGAGAGGAAGTGCTGAGTTCAGGCCTGCTGTAGGGGAGGGGGATAGTGGAAAGTCAGACATGTAGAGTAGTGATTGCAGGGATTGGAGGGGAGCAGGAGAGGAAGTGCTGAGTTCAGGCCTGCTGTAGGGGAGGGGGATAGTGGAAAGTCAGACATATAGAGTAGTAATTGCAGGGATTGGAGGGGAGCAGGAGAGGAAGTGCTGAGTTCAGGCCTGCTGTAGGGGAGGGGGATAGCGGAAAGTCAGACATATAGAGTAGTAATTGCAGGGATTGGAGGGGAGCAGGAGAGGAAGTGCTGAGTTCAGGCCTGCTGTAGGGGAGGGGGATAGTGGAAAGTCAGACATATAGAGTAGTGATTGCGGGGATTGGAGGGGAGCAGAGAGGAAGTGCTGAGTTCAGGCCCTGCTGTAGGGGAGGGGGATAGCGGAAAGTCAGACATATAGAGTAGTGATTGCAGGGATTGGAGGGGAGCAAAGAGGAAGTGCTGAGTTCAGGTCCTGCTGTAGGGGAGGGGGATAGCGGAAAGTCAGACATATAGAGTAGTGATTGCGGGGATTGGAGGGGAGCAGGAGGGGAAGTGCTGAGCTCAGGCCTGCTGTAGGGGAGGGGGATAGCGGAAAGTCAGTCATATAGAGTAGTGATTGCGGGGATTGGAGGGGAGCAGAGAGGAAGTGCTGAGTTCAGGCCCTGCTGTAGGGGAGGGGGATAGCGGAAAGTCAGACATATAGTGTAGTGATTGCGGGGATTGGAGGGGAGCAGAGAGGAAGTGCTGAGTTCAGGCCTGCTGTAGGGGAGGGGGATAGTGGAAAGTCAGACATATAGAGTAGTGATTGCAGGGATTGGAGGGGAGCAGAGAGGAAGTGCTGAGTTCAGGCCTGCTGTAGGGGAGGGGGATAGCGGAAAGTCAGACATATAGAGTAGTGATTCCGGGGATTGGAGGGGAGCAGAGATGAAGTGCTGAGTTCAGGCCTGCTGTAGGGGAGGGGGATAGCGGAAAGTCAGACATATAGAGTAGTGATTGCGGGGATTGGAGGGGAGCAGAGAGGAAGTGCTGAGTTCAGGTCCTGCTGTAGGGGAGGGGGATAGTGGAAAGTCAGACATATAGAGTAGTGATTGCTGGGATTTGAGGGGAGCAGAGAGGAAGTGCTGAGTTCAGGCCTGCTGTAGGGGAGGGGGATAGCGGAAAGTCAGACATATAGAGTAGTGATTGCTGGGATTGGAGGGGAGCAGAGAGGAAGTGCTGAGTTCAGGCCTGCTGTAGGGGAGGGGGATAGTGGAAAGTCAGACATATAGAGTAGTGATTGCAGGGATTGGAGGGGAGCAGAGAGGAAGTGATGAGTTCAGGCCTGCTGTAGGGGAGGGGGATAGCGGAAAGTCAGACATATAGAGTAGTGATTGCAGGGATTGGAGGGGAGCAGAGAGGAAGTGCTGAGTTCAGGCCTGCTGTAGGGGAGGGGGATAGCGGAAAGTCAGACATATAGAGTAGTGATTGCGGGGATTGGATGGGAGCAGAGAGGAAGTGCTGAGTTCAGGCCTGCTGTAGGGGAGGGGGATAGTGGAAAGTCAGACATATAGAGTAGTGATTGCGGGGATTGGAGGGGAGCAGAGAGGAAGTGCTGAGTTCAGGCCTGCTGTAGGGGAGGGGGATAGCGGAAAGTCAGACATATAGAGTAGTGATTGCGGGGATTGGAGGGGAGCAGAGAGGAAGTGCTGAGCTCAGGCCTGCTGTAGGGGAGGGGGATAGCAGAAAGTCAGACATATAGAGTAGTGATTGCAGGGATTGGAGGGGAGCAGAGAGGAAGTGCTGAGTTCAGGCCCTGCTGTAGGGGAGGGGGATAGCGGAAAGTCAGACATATAGAGTAGTGATTGCAGGGATTGGAGGGGAGCAGAGAGGAAGTGCTGAGTTCAGGCCCTGCTGTAGGGGAGGGGGATAGCGGAAAGTCAGACATATAGAGTAGTGATTGCAGGGATTGGAGGGGAGCAGAGAGGAAGTGCTGAGTTCAGGCCTGCTGTAGGGGAGGGGGATAGCGGAAAGTCAGACATATAGAGTAGTAATTGCGGGGATTGGAGGGGAGCAGGAGGGGAAGTGCTGAGTTCAGGCCTGCTGTGGGGGAGGGGGATAGCGGAAAGTCAGACATATAGAGTAGTGATTGCGGGGATTGTAGGGGAGCAGAGAGGAAGTGCTGAGTTCAGGCCTGCTGTAGGGGAGGGGGATAGCGGAAAGTCAGACATATAGAGTAGTGATTGCGGGGATTGTAGGGGAGCAGAGAGGAAGTGCTGAGTTCAGGTCCTGCTGTAGGGGAGGGGGATAGTGGAAAGTCAGACATATAGAGTAGTGATTGCTGGGATTGGAGGGGAGCAGAGAGGAAGTGCTGAGTTCAGGCCTGCTGTAGGGGAGGGGGATAGCGGAAAGTCAGACATATAGAGTAGTAATTGCAGGGATTGGAGGGGAGCAGGAGAGGAAGTGCGGAGTTCAGGCCTGCTGTAGGGGAGGGGGATAGTGGAAAGTCAGACATATAGAGTAGTGATTGCAGGGATTGGAGGGGAGCAGAGAGGAAGTGCTGAGTTCAGGCCTGCTGTAGGGGAGGGGGATAGCGGAAAGTCAGACATATAGAGTAGTGATTGCAGGGATTGGAGGGGAGCAGAGAGGAAGTGCTGAGTTCAGGCCTGCTGTAGGGGAGGGGGATAGCGGAAAGTCAGACATATAGAGTAGTGATTGCGGGGATTGGAGGGGAGCAGAGAGGAAGTGCTGAGTTCAGCCCTGCTGTAGGGGAGGGGGATAGCGGAAAATCAGACATATAGAGTAGTGATTGCGGGGATTGGAGGGGAGCAGAGAGGAAGTGCTGAGCTCAGCCCTGCTGTAGGGGAGGGGGATAGTGGAAAGTCAGACATATAGAGTAGTGATTGCGGGGATTGGAGGGGAGCAGAGAGGAAGTGCTGAGCTCAGGCCTGCTGTAGGGGAGGGGGATAGCGGAAAGTCAGACATATAGAGTAGTGATTGCGGGGATTGGAGGGGAGCAGAGAGGAAGTGCTGAGTTCAGGCCTGCTGTAGGGGAGGGGGATAGCGGAAAGTCACACATATAGAGTAGTGATTGCGGGGATTGGAGGGGAGCAGAGAGGAAGTGCTGAGTTCAGGCCTGCTGTAGGGGAGGGGGATAGTGGAAAGTCAGACATATAGAGTAGTGATTGCGGGGATTGGAGGGGAGCAGAGAGGAAGTGCTGAGCTCAGGCCTGCTGTAGGGGAGGGGGATAGCGGAAAGTCAGACATATAGAGTAGTGATTGCGGGGATTGGAGGGGAGCAGGAGAGGAAGTGCTGAGTTCAGGCCTGCTGTAGGGGAGGGGGAAAGCGGAAAGTCAGACATATAGAGTAGTGATTGCGGGGATTGGAGGGGAGCAGGAGAGGAAGTGCTGAGTTCAGGCCTGCTGTAGGGGAGGGGGATAGCAGAAAGTCACACATATAGAGTAGTGATTGCGGGGATTGGAGGGGAGCAGAGAGGAAGTGCTGAGTTCAGGCCTGCTGTAGGGGAGGGGGATAGTGAAAAGTCAGACATATAGAGTAGTGATTGCTGGGATTGGAGGGGAGCAGAGAGGAAGTGCTGAGCTCAGGCCTGCTGTAGGGGAGGGGGATAGCGGAAAGTCAGACATATAGAGTAGTGATTGCGGGGATTGGAGGGGAGCAGAGAGGAAGTGCTGAGTTCAGCCCTGCTGTAGGGGAGGGGGATAGCGGAAAGTCAGACATATAGAGTAGTGATTGCGGGGATTGGAGGGGAGCAGGAGAGGAAGTGCTGAGTTCAGGCCTGCTGTAGGGGAGGGGGATAGCGGAAAGTCAGACATATAGAGTAGTGATTGCGGGGATTGGAGGGGAGCAGAGAGGAAGTGCTGAGTTCAGACCTGCTGTAGGGGAGGGGGAGAGCGGAAAGTCAGACATATAGAGTAGTGATTGCAGGGATTGAAGGGGAGCAGAGAGGAAGTGCTGAGTTCAGGCCCTGCTGTAGGGGAGGGGGATAGTGGAAAGTCAGACATATAGAGTAGTGATTGCGGGGATTGGAGGGGAGCAGAGAGGAAGTGCTGAGTTCAGGCATGCTGTAGGGGAGGGGGATAGTGGAAAGTCAGACATATAGAGTAGTGATTGCGGGGATTGGACGGGAGCAGAGAGGAAGTGCTGAGTTCAGGCCCTGCTGTAGGGGAGGGGGATAGTGGAAAGTCAGACATATAGAGTAGTGATTGCTGGGATTGGAGGGAAGGATGAGAGGAAGTGCTGAGTTCAGGCCTGCTGTAGGGGAGGGGGATAGCGGAAAGTCAGACATATAGAGTAGTGATTGCGGGGATTGGAGGAGAGGAGGAGTGGAAGTGCTGAGTTCAGGCCTGCTGTAGGGGAGGGGGATAGCGGAAATTCAGATTTATAGAGTAGTGATTGCGGGGATTGGAGGGGAGCAGAGAGGAAGTGCTGAGTTCAGGCCTGCTGTAGGGGAGGGGGATAGTGGAAAGTCAGACATATAGAGTAGTGATTGCGGGGATTGGAGGGGAGCAGAGAGGAAGTGCTGAGTTCAGGCCTTCTGTAGGGGAGGGGGATAGCGGAAAGTCAGACATATAGAGTGGTGATTGCGGGGATTGGAGGGGAGCAGAGAGGAAGTGCTGAGTTCAGGTCCTTCTGTAGGAGAGGGGGATAGTGGAAAGTCAGACATATAGAGTAGTGATTGCGGGGATTGGAGGGGAGCAGAGAGGAAGTGCTGAGCTCAGGCCTGCTGTAGGGGAGGGGGATAGTGGAAAGTCAGACATATAGAGTAGTGATTGCAGGGATTGGAGGGAAGGAGGAGAGGAAGTGCTGAGTTCAGGCCCTGCTGTGGGGGAGGGGGATAGTGGAAAGTCAGACATATAGAGTAGTGATTGCGGGGATTGGAGGGGAGCAGGAGAGGAAGTGCTGAGTTCAGGCCTGCTGTAGGGGAGGGGGAGAGCGGAAAGTCAGACATATAGAGTAGTGATTGCTGGGATTGGAGGGGAGCAGAGAGGAAGTGCTGAGCTCAGGCCTGCTGTAGGGGAGGGGGATAGTGGAAAGTCAGACATATAGAGTAGTGATTGCGGGGATTGGAGGGGTGCAGAGAGGAAGTGCTGAGTTCAGGCCTGCTGTAGGGGAGGGGGATAGCGGAAAGTCAGACATATAGAGTAGTGATTGCGGGGATTGGAGGGGAGCAGAGAGGAAGTGCTGAGCTCAGGCCTGCTGTAGGGGAGGGGGATAGTGGAAAGTCAGACATATAGAGTAGTGATTGCGGGGATTGGAGGGGAGCAGAGAGGAAGTGCTGAGTTCAGGCCTGCTGTAGGGGAGGGGGATAGTGGAAAGTCAGACATATAGAGTAGTGATTGCAGGGATTGGAGGGGTGCAGAGAGGAAGTGCTGAGTTCAGGCCTGCTGTAGGGGAGGGGGATAGCGGAAAGTCAGACATATAGAGTAGTGATTGCGGGGATTGGAGGGGTGCAGAGAGGAAGTGCTGAGTTCAGGCCTGCTGTAGGGGAGGGGGATAGTGGAAAGTCAGACATATAGAGTAGTGATTGCGGGGATTGGAGGGGTGCAGAGAGAAAGTGCTGAGTTCAGGCCTGCTGTAGGGGAGGGGGATAGTGGAAAGTCAAACATATATAGTAGTGATAGCTGGGATTGGAGGGGAGCAGAGAGGAAGTGCTGAGTTCAGGCCTGCTGTAGGGGAGGGGGATAGCAGAAAGTCACACATATAGAGTAGTGATTGCGGGGATTGGAGGGGAGCAGAGAGGAAGTGCTGAGTTCAGGCCTGCTGTAGGGGAGGGGGATAGTGAAAAGTCAGACATATAGAGTAGTGATTGCAGGGATTGGAGGGGAGCAGAGAGGAAGTGCTGAGTTCAGGTCCTGCTGTAGGGGAGGGGGATAGCGGAAAGTCAGACATATAGAGTAGTGATTGCGGGGATTGGAGGGGTGCAGAGAGGAAGTGCTGAGTTCAGGCCTGCTGTAGGGGAGGGTGATAGCGGAAAGTCAGAGATATAGAGTAGTGATTGCGGGGATTGGAGGGGAGCAAAGAGGAAGTGCTGAGTTCAGGCCTGCTGTAGGGGAGGGGGATAGTGGAAAGTCAGACATATAGAGTAGTGATTGCGGGGATTGGAGGGGAGCAGAGAGGAAGTGCTGAGTTCAGGCCTGCTGTGGGGGAGGGGGATAGCAGAAAGTCAGACATATAGAGTAGTGATTGCGGGGATTGGAGGGAAGGAGGAGAGGAAGTGCTGAGTTCAGGCCTGCTGTAGGGGAGGGGGATAGTGGAAAGTCAGACATATAGAGTAGTGATTCCAGGGATTGGAGGGGAGCAGAGAGGAAGTGCTGAGTTCAGGCCTGCTGTAGGGGAGGGGGATAGCGGAAAGTCAGACATATAGAGTAGTGATTGCGGGGATTGGAGGGGAGCAGGAGAGGAAGTGCTGAGTTCAGGCTTGCTGTAGGGGAGGGGGATAGCGGAAAGTCAGACATATAGAGTAGTGATTGCGGGGATTGGAGGGGAGCAGAGAGGAAGTGCTGAGTTCAGACCTGCTGTAGGGGAGGGGGATAGCGGAAAGTCAGACATATAGAGTAGTGATTGCGGGGATTGGAGGGGAGCAGAGAGGAAGTGCTGAGTTCAGGCCTGCTGTAGGGGAAGGGGAGAGCGGAAAGTCAGACATATAGAGTAGTGATTGCGAGGACTGGAGGGGAGCAGAGAGGAAGTGCTGAGTTCAGGCCTGCTGTAGGGGAGGGGGATAGCGGAAAGTCAGACATATAGAGTAGTGATTGCTGGGACTGGAGGGGAGCAGAGAGGAAGTGCTGAGTTCAGGCCTGCTGTAGGGGAGGGGGATAGCGGAAATTCAGATTTATAGAGTAGTGATTGCGGGGATTGGAGGGGAGCAGAGAGGAAGTGCTGAGCTCAGCCCTGCTGTAGGGGAGGGGGATAGCGGAAAGTCAGACATATAGAGTAGTGATTGCGGGGATTGGAGGGGAGCAGAGAGGAAGTGCTGAGTTCAGCCCTGCTCTAGGGGAGGGGGATAGCGGAAATTCAGATTTATAGAGTAGTGATTGCGGGGATTGGAGGGGAGGAGGAGAGGAACGCACAGTAACGGTGTGTGGATCCAGCTCTGCGCTCACCTTATGTCGCTCTGCCTCGGGGTTGGTGTCCTTTAACAGTAAAATATTAGGATTAATCGATTTCCTATCAGCTGCGTGTGTAACGGGGGCTGAAATCCATCCTGATGGTATTTTCTGCCGACAGGGATGGCCAAAAACATTGAATAGCTACTGAAGTGTGACCTGCACTATTATAAGTCTGACGCTGTGTGTATTCAGTCTGCTGTCATTGTGGGGGAGATCTCTGATAGTGACCACAGCATGATAACAGGGAATGTGCAAAGATTAAACCTCCAGATAATAAGATAATCCGAATTGTCAGGGAACAGCCGTGAGAAACGAAAACGCAACCGCAATCGGTTTCCTGCCTCGATTGCCTTGCGCTGCCAAATCAGAATCTCATGTCTGTGGATACCATTCAGTCCAGCCTGGAGGGTCTCTGCTGTCTTCATAAGAGCAGCAGAGTTTTTTTCATGAAACCTGGTGCCTGTGACCTGTTAGCCAGAGGTGTAAACTCAAAGCTTGTCCCAGCTGATTTCACATTCAGATGCTAATTAAAGGAACCAAAAGGTCCCTTTCATACAGGGCATCCCAGGAAGCTAGTCACAGCTTGAAACTAGACATCCTGGCTGCAGCAAAAAGCAGGAAGAAATTAATGTTGTATATGGTTTTTTGCATATTTAAGGTATACCGTTCAGGTGAGAAATGTGAAAGTTATATCATTCTGCTGGTCCGGATCTTGGGAGTATTTTGATATTAAATTGGGGCCACTGGCATAACCAGAACTCGGGGGATTCCACCGTTTTTTTAACCGGGCATGCAAACATGCCCAAGTTTGGTATCATATGAACTGGCCTAGTCTGAGAAATTTGAATAAGTGATGGTCATGTGTGTGCAGGAAGCGTAAGCCGAGATATGGCAAATGTCATATTTGGTGGGCCTAGAGCACCCCTCCAGGGAGCTCACCGCCCCTGTCCAATCTCTGGGCTGTACTTGAGGCTCCACCCAAAGGTGGGCATTGTTCAAAAGTGTTTGCAAGGAACCACTCCTTCAGTCCTCCACATTCCATCTGTACAGAGCTGTCTGGTGCTAGCCAGAGGACACATGGCTAGCGGCCATCTTGATCGGCCATCTTGTCTGAACTGAAACAGAGGACATTTTCCATTTTGCTTGGATTTTAAACTTTGCTGAAACTGAACAAAAGGAACTCTACAAGTTTTCCCAGAACGGACATATTTCCACAAATCCTAAGTATTTTCTCCCTTTTATTTCATACTGGCTATTACTGTTTTAATAATTGTTGATTTTAATAATTGTCTGTATATATTAATTATTTATATTGCTTTCAATAAACCGACGCTATCGTCAGTTTTTGTTCTAGCTACCCTATTATTCAGCATACACAGAAACTGATCCCAGGTCTCTGAAGAGACGCTACTATTGGTTGTTGTTGGCTAGACAGAATACAGCGTGTTTTAACCGTTTTTATTTGTAGATCTAGGCACAGACCATCGGCGGGCTCCTCTGTCCCATGGTAACGGAGGTGGTGGCAGTTATACCCTGAACTAGTGTGTAAAGTTGTAATTACAATACCCCACAGGCTCCCTTCTGGTTTGTCTGCCGCCAATTCCCAACGGTTCCTGCGCATTGACTGCGACCAGAGTTCACACGATCCGTGCGCTGGCACCGTTTGGAAGGCCATTTGTGGTCTGACCACTAGGGCTCCTGTGACAAGAATCTCAGAAGAAAGATGACAAAACAGCCCAGAATGAGGATAGCAGAAGACGAAACGGTCACCAATCATAACTGAACCACGAAGAGACCAGCGAAAGACTCGGGTACTGCAGGCTGTATGTATAGTAACAGAACACTGAGGGAGGGGGAGGGGGATATAATATTTCTGTGGATCTGCAGTATAGCAGCCCCCTCTAATCCAGGCTGCTGACCTCCTGATGCTGCCATCTCATTGTGCCTGTGTCTCAACATGTACAAATGACTAATCAATCAGCTTGTGCTTTCTGACATCAGAACCCCTCCTGGCACAATGTTTCCATTGGCTGCTCTGCTGGTCATGTGACCCCCACAGTCTGCTGATAGCTTCAGTCTGAGATGAGAGGGAAATGAGGTAATTAACTATAAATGAGAATCTGCAGAGACAAAACATTACAAGTAAAACGTTCTCTTCAGACGGACAACATCAGCCGAAGCTGCGAGCCGCATCTCGTCACGCGTCATTTACTCGTGTCGCGGATCGCACCTTCCCCAGGTGTTTCATTTAGCGAGATCTTATTCTGAGCGTTTGCAAGAGAGGTTACGCTAATATCCCCCCGAGATGCCTTCCATGAAAGGAACGCGGGAAACACGGGATCCATCAACCGACTTCACACAACACGCCGCGAAATCTCCATCACAGAGGAAGCGCTGATTAACCCCTGCCGCTGTATACATCATATACGTTATATATAATGATTACTAACGCTGTATACATCATATACGTTATATATAATAATTACTACCACTGTATACATCGTATACGTTCTATATAATGATTACTACCGCTGTATACATCATATACGTTATATATAATAATTACTACCGCTGTATACCTCATATACGTTATATATAATAATTACTACCGCTGTATACATCATATACGTTCTATATAATGATTACTACCGCTGTATACATCATATACGTTATATATAAAAATTACTACCGCTGTATACATCATATACGTTATATATAATGATTACTGGAGCTGGGAAAAAAGGGCGCATGCCGCTAGTGGACAAAAAGGGCGCCGCCATTCACTCCCATAATAAATAGCGTTTAATGGGCGCCGAGTAGGAAAAAAGGGCGCCGGAGCTAAATAAAGTTTATAAACGGCGCCAGGAGCTAAATAAAGTTTACAAACGGCGCCCGGCGATGTTTAATGATTTATAAGTGAACTTGTGGTGATTTACGTTTATAAAATGCACCCGTGCCGAATAACGTTTATGAAAATACTAAACATATTTATCTTATTTAAATAATTAAAACATTATTTAAAGTTTTATCCCTTACTGTTTGTAAATAATTATTATTCACAAAATAAAGCGATCAGTACGTAACGTAAATTGCAAAATATTTTTTGAATCCACAATTAGTAAAACATTATTATCCACATAATAAAGGGGGGTCTTAGGTTTAGGCACCAACAGGGGGGTCTTAGGTTTAGGCACCAATAGGGGGGTCTAGGGGTTAGGGGTAGGTACAGGGAGGGGTACTTAGGCAACAACAGGGGGGGTCTTAGGTTTAGGCACCAACAGGGGGGTCTTAGGTTTAGGCACCAACAGGGGGGTCTTAGGTTTAGGCATTAACAGGGGGGTCTTAGGTTTAGGCACCAACAGGGGGGTCTTAGGTTTAGGCACCAAGAGGGGGGTCTAGGGGTTAGGGGTAGGTACAGGGAGGGTTACTTAGGCACCAACAGGGGGGGTCTTAGGTTTAGGCACCAACAGGGGGGTCTTAGGTTTAGGCACCAACAGGGGGGTCTTAGGTTTAGGCACCAACAGGGGGGTCTTAGGTTTAGGCACCAACAGGGGGGTCTTAGGTTTAGGCACCAACAGGGGGGTCTTAGGTTTAGGCACCAACAGGGGGGTCTTAGGGTTAGGCACCAACAGGGGGGTCTTAGGTTTAGGCACCAACAGGGGGGTCTTAGGTTTAGGCACCAACAGGGGGGTCTTAGGTTTAGGCACCAACAGGGGGGTCTTAGGTTTAGGCACCAATAGGGGGGTCTAGGGGTTAGGGATAGGTACAGGTAGGGTTCTGTGTAAGAGTAGGCTTAGGTATAGTTTTAGTAAAATTTTAGTAATAATTACTAATGTATTACAACACTTATTACGAACGTAGTTATATTTATATCATCTTTATAAACAATATTTTCATTTTATTATAAGAACAAACCATAAATGAAGGTTATTCACAATAATATACAATTATAACAATTAAACATATATTATTGGTTTTTTTATAAACGTAATTATAAGTTTAACTTTTGAAACAGGGAAGATTAACGTTTTCACAATTTCCGATTTCATAAACATTATTTAATGATTTATAATTTTGTTAAACATTATTTGTAAACGAAATATAGCACACTATATTTATAAACCCTATTAATGATTAATTATTATTTAGAGTTTACACCCCGCGCCCTTTTTGTCCAGGCGCCCTTTTTGTACGTACGCATGATTACTACCGCTGTATACATCATATACGTTATATATAATAATTACTACCGCTGTATACATCATATACGTTATATATAATGATTACTACCGCTGTATACATCATATACGTTCTATATAATAATTACTACCGCTGTATACATCATATACGTTCTATATAATAATTACTACCGCTGTATACCTCATATACATTATATATAATGATTACTACCGCTGTATACATCATATACGTTATATATAATAATTACTACCACCCTATACATCATATACGTTCTATATAATAATTACTACCGCTGTATACCTCATATCCGTTATATATAATAATTACTACCGCTGTATACCTCATATACGTTATATATAATAATTACTACCGCTGTATACATCATATACGTTATATATAATAATTACTACCGCTGTATACATCATATACGTTATATATAATAATTACTACCGCTGTATACCTCATATACATTATATATAATAATTACTACCACCCTATACATCGTATGCTGTATATATAATGATTACCAATGCTGTGCAGCGAATATATCATACAATGTATCTCACTATATTATAAATGGGAAAGTTCGGATGTTTGGATGTTTGGATGTTTGTTACGCGATCACGCAAAAATGGCTGAACGGATTTGAATGAAATTTGGCACACACATAGTACATTACCTGGAATAAAGTATAGGATACTTTTTATTCCCATAACCAAAAAGTGGGCGGAGACAAATACAAATTTCACTGGGAAATGTAAACCGCAGCCATTCTTAGAGGAAAGGAACACTGAGAGCCCAATATAGTGTAGTAGGTATGACAATGGTAAATGAAACTAAGTAAACAATTATACTCACAAACCAGGGTCACCGCTAAGGCAACCACTATATAGGCAGGTGGGGAGATTAGGCCTGTCCTCACTCAGGATTAAGAGGTCGCTCTCTGTAGACAGGAAGATATAGGGTGTAACACCCCTCCACCAGGGGGGACACAGGAGAGTAAACAGAGGCGCCAACAGGATAAAATATACTAACATTTTTAAAAATTTCAAGGAAGGCAGGGGTGGACTTACCTCCCCGAAGCAGACATGAAACTGTCGATTTAAAATAGTTAATGTATTCACATACTCCAGAAATATAAAGCAACGCGTTTCAAAGGTATATTCCCGCTTCCTCAGGCAATAACAGGGAGGAGCATACAACAGTGTAGTCACATGGACACACTAGGCACCTCTGTCTTCACAGAGGCGCCTAGTGTGTTCCTTTCAAACCCAACAGGTGTCATCAGCACCCTTCCAAACCCAACAGGTGTCATCAGCTCCCTTCCAAACCCAACAGGTATCATCAACACTCTTCCAAACCCAACAGGTATCATCAACACTCTTCCAAACCTAAAAGGTGTCATCAGCTCACTTACAAACCCAACAGGCATCATCAGGTCCCTTCCAAACCCAACAGGTATCATCAGCCCCTTTCCAAACCCAACAGGCATCATAAGCTCACTTTAAAACCCAACAGGTATCATCAGCCCCCTTCCAAACCCAACAGGTGTCATCAGCCCCCTTCCAAACCCAACAGGCATCATCAGATCTCTTCCAAACCCAACAGGTACCATCAGCCCCCTTCCAAACCCAAGTCATTGTCAACAGGTATCATCAGCTCCCTTCCAAACCCAACAAGTACCATCAGCACCCTTCCAGACCCAACAGGTATCATCAGCCCCCTTCCAAACCCAACAGGCATCATAAACTCCCTTTAAAACCCAACAGGTATCATCATCTACCTACCAAATCCAACAGGTATCATCAACTCCCTTCCAAACCCAACAG
>NC_090650.1:2341295-2371295 GCF_040937935.1 Hyperolius riggenbachi
ACATACATTCTGTCTCTGTGCTCTCTCTTTAAGGGCTATCTTGTTCTGCATTGCTTCCCCACGTACAATTCCTATCTGGCATCTGTGGTAGTACAGAGGGGTTGTTCCTCTGTTCTCCACAGCTCCATCTGCCGGCAGGAATTCCCCTCTACAGGTGCAGAGCACCACAGCTGGGTTCTCTCAGATTATACGTTTGTGGAGGATTTCCGCAGTGTCAGCGCGCATCCTGTGCGCTGACCACGGAAATAATTCCACAATCGTTACAAGAATAAGAAACACTGCGAGGAGATCTCTGCACTTACCGGGTTAAAATCTAAAGGGTAGTGGGGTGGAGACATTAGGGGAGGAATTCCATACAGACCTTGCAGACAAATTCCCTTTGGAAATTCAGCAATGTCTCCCGGGGAATCCATGGATGAAACCGTCAGCTGTAAGAAGCATGAAGCTGACCCACCCACCTCCTCCCTCTGCTGCTGAGAGATTAACTGCCCACCCACCTCCTCCCTCTGCTGCTGAGAGATTAACCGCCCACCCACCTCCTCCTTCTGCTGCTGAGAGATTAACTGCCCACCCACCTCCTCCTTCTGCTGCTGAGAGATTAATCACCCATCCACCTCCTCCCCCTGCTGCTAAGAGATTAACTGCCCACTCACATCCTCCCTTTGCAGTTTTTTAACATTTATTTTTAAAGTTTAACGGCCGCCAAGTTTAGCGGTTAATAGCAAAGCACCCGTACATGCTAGAAACACTAAATTTGCAGGGTATGTTAAGGAGCACAGTGGAACTTGATTGAAGATCCCTGCGCACCCGCCGCCACACACGCTGCTACCTCGCGCAGCTTTAGCTATACTAAGTACAGCTAGAGCACAAAGCATCTTTCCATTTCCCTAACAGACCAATGGGAATCTGGAGGCCTCATCTGACGGGACCTCATCTGACGGGAGCGAGTGGAGAGGCCTCATGCTACGTGTTGTGCTTTTCAGCGTTGGCAGTAATAAATACAAGGTGTGAAGTTATTTCTGCAGAGAGGAGTGAGATAAAAGTAACGCTGTGAATACCGCTTGTCACAATCACTCATGGTGACAATGACACGCAGAGAGGCCACCAGCCGCCTTCCTCTCACTTCTAATCACGCACCAGCTCTGCCGGCAAATAAAGATTCCATGACTCAGCCGGTGGCCAACCAAACCGCAAATGTCACGGCTAGCAGCCCAAGGGAAGGAGATGTGCAAGCATCATTCTTCAGTATCCCATATACAAGTAACCAACCAAACCGCAAATAAATACCATCTCAGAGGGCTTCTTCCAGCCCCTCGCAGCCTATCAGGCACCTTACTGTAGTTCTGCGGCTCCCCCCCCCCCCCCCCCCAGTACACCGCAGACCCCTCAGAAAGACCACAGCTGTCTGTACGCCTCTCTCAATTGTGCTCCTAACTTTCTGAGTTCGGAAAGAAAGACTTTAATTCACACCACCAGGCCCGACCACGCCACACCCTTAGTCCTGCATACCACTAAGAATTCATAAACATAAGATGTAGTTTTCATAACTACATTAGATTGCCATCTGGAGTCGGGAAGGAATTTTTTCCCTTTTGGGATGATTGGACCATGCCTTGTAAGGGTTTTTCACCTTCCTCTGGATCAGCAGGGATATGTGAGGGTGCAGGCTGGTGTTGTACCTTCCTCTGGATCAGCAGGGATATGTGAGGGTGCAGGCTGGTGTTGTGCCTTCCTCTGGATCAGCAGGGATATGTGAGGGAGCAGGCTGGTGTTGTACCTTCCTCTGGATCAGCAGGGCTATGTGAGGGATCAGGCTGGTGTTGTGCCTTCCTCTGGATCAGCAGGGATATGTGAGGGAGCAGGCTGGTGTTGTACCTTCCTCTGGATCAGCAGGGATATGTGAGGGTGCAGGCTGGTGTTGTGCCTTCCTCTGGATCAGCAGGGATATGTGAGGGAGCAGGCTGGTGTTGTACCTTCCTCTGGATCAGCAGGGATATGTGAGGGAGCAGGCTGGTGTTGTGCCTTCCTCTGGATCAGCAGGGATATGTGAGGGTGCAGGCTGGTGTTGTGCCTTCCTCTGGATCAGCAGGGATATGTGAGGGTGCAGGCTGGTGTTATACCTTCCTCTGGATCAGCAGGGATATGTGAGGGAGTAGGCTGGTGTTGTACCTTCCTCTGGATCAGCAGGGATATGTGAGGGAGCAGGCTGGTGTTGTGCCTTCCTCTGGATCAGCAGGGATATGTGAGGGTGCAGGCTGGTGTTGTGCCTTCCTCTGGATCAGCAGGGATATGTGAGGGTGCAGGCTGGTGTTGTGCCTTCCTCTGGATCAGCAGGGATATGTGAGGGTGCAGGCTGGTGTTGTGCCTTCCTCCTGGATCAGCAGGGATATGTGAGGATGCATGCTGGTGTTGTGCCTTCCTCTGGATCAGCAGGGATATGTGAGGGTGCAGGCTGGTGTTGTGCCTTCCTCTGGATCAGCAGGGATATGTGAGGGTGCAGGCTGGTGTTGCGCCTTCCTCTGGATCAGCAGGGATATGTGAGGATGCATGCTGGTGTTGTGTCTTCCTCTGGATCAGCAGGGATATGTGAGGGAGCAGGCTGGTGTTGTGCCTTCCTCTGGATCAGCAGGGATAGGTGAGGGAGCAGGCTGGTGTTGTGCCTTCCTCTGGATCAGCAGTGATATGTGAGGGAGCAGGCTGGTGTTGTGCCTTCCTCTGGATCAGCAGGGATATGTGAGGGAGCAGGCTGGTGTTGTGTCTTCCACTGGATCAGCAGGGATATGTGAAGGTGCAGGCTGGTGTTGTGCCTTCCTCTGGATCAGCAGGGATATGTGAGGGAGCAGGCTGGTGTTGTGCCTTCCTCTGGATCAGCAGGGATATGTGAGGGAGCAGGCTGGTGTTGTGTCTTCCACTGGATCAGCAGGGATAGGTGAGGGAGCAGGCTGGTGTTGTGCCTACCTCTGGATCAGCAGGGATAGGTGAGGGAGCAGGCTGGTGTTGTGCCTTCCTCTGGATCAGCAGGGATATGTGAGGGAGCAGGCTGGTGTTGTGCCTTCCTCTGGATCAGCAGGGATATGTGAGGGAGCAGGCTGGTGTTGTGTCTTCCACTGGATCAGCAGGGATATGTGAAGGTGCAGGCTGGTGTTGTGCCTTCCTCTGGATCAGCAGGGATAGGTGAGGGAGCAGGCTGGTGTTGTGCCTTCCTCTGGATCAGCAGGGATATGTGAGGGAGCAGGCTGGTGTTGTGCCTTCCTCTGGATCAGCAGGGATATGTGAGGGTGCGGGCTGGTGTTGTACCTTCCTCTGGATCAGCAGGGATATGTGAGGGAGCAGGCTGGTGTTGTGCCTTCCTCTGGATCAGCAGGGATATGTGAGGGTGCAGGCTGGTGTTGTGCCTTCCTCTGGATCAGCAGGGATATGTGAGGGTGCAGGCTGGTGTTGTACCTTCCTCTGGATCAGCAGGGATATGTGAGGGAGCAGGCTGGTGTTGTGCCTTCCTCTGGATCAGCAGGGGTACGTGAGGGAGCAGGCTGGTGTTGTGCCTTCCTCTGGATCAGCAGGGATATGTGAGGGTGCAGGCTAGTGTTGTACCTTCCTCTGGATCAGCAGGGATAGGCGAGGGTGCGGGCTGGTGTTGTGCCTTCCTCTGGATCAGCAGGGATGTGTGGGGGTGCAGGCTGGTGTTGTGCCTTCCTCTGGATCAGCAGGGATATGTGAGGAAGCAGGCTGGTGTTGTGGCTTTCTCTGGATCAGCAGGGATATGTGAGGGAGCAGGCTGGTGCAGTGCCTTCCTCTGGATCAGCAGGGATATGTGAGGAAGCAGGCTGGTGTTGTGCCTTCCTCTGGATCAGCAGGGATATGTGAGGGTGCAGGCTGGTGTTGTGTCTTCCTCTGGATCAGCAGGGATATGTGAGGGTGCAGGCTGGTGTTGTGCCTTCCTCTGGATCAGCAGGGATATGTGAGGGTGCAGGCTGGTGTTGTGCCTTCCTCTAGATCAGCAGGGATATGTGAGGGTGCGGGCTGGTGTTGTACCTTCCTCTGGATCAGCAGGGATATGTGAGGGTGCGGGCTGGTGTTGTACCTTCCTCTGGATCAGCAGGGATATGTGAGGGTGCAGGCTGGTGTTGTAAATTCCTCTGGATCAGCAGGGATATGTGAGGGAGCAGGCTGGTGTTGTGTCTTCCTCTGGATCAGCAGGGATATGTGAGGGTGCAGGCTGGTGTTGTGCCTTCCTCTAGATCAGCAGGGATATGTGAGGGTGCAGGCTGGTGTTGTGCCTTCCTCTAGATCAGCAGGGATATGTGAGGGTGCGGGCTGGTGTTGTACCTTCCTCTGGATCAGCAGGGATATGTGAGGGAGCAGGCTGGTGTTGTGCCTTCCTCTGGATCAGCAGGGGTACGTGAGGGAGCAGGCTGGTGTTGTGCCTTCCTCTGGGTCAGCAGTGATATGTGAGGGTGCAGGCTGGTGTTGTGCCTTCCTCTGGATCAGCAGGGATATGTGAGGGTGCAGGCTGGTGTTGTGCCTTCCTCTGGATCAGCAGGGATATGTGAGGGTGCAGGCTGGTGTTGTACCTTCCTCTGGATCAGCAGGGATATGTGAGGGTGCAGGCTGGTGTTGTGCCTTCCTCTGGATCAGCAGGGGTATGTGAGGGTGCAGGCTGGTGTTGTGCCTTCCTCTGGATCAGCAGGGATATGTGAGGGAGCAGGCTGGTGTTGTGCCTTCCTCTGGATCAGCAGGGATATGTGAGGGAGCAGGCTGGTGTTGTACCTTCCTCTGGGTCAGCAGGGATATGTGAGGGAGCAGGCTGGTGTTGTACCTTCCTCTGGATCAGCAGGGATATGTGAGGGAGCAGGCTGGTGTTGTGCCTTCCTCTGGATCAGCAGGGGTACGTGAGGGAGCAGGCTGGTGTTGTGCCTTCCTCTGGATCAGCAGGGATAGGCGAGGGTGCTGGCTGGTGTTGTGCCTTCCTCTGGATCAGCAGGTATGTGTGGGGGTGCAGGCTGGTGTTGTGGCTTTCTCTGGATCAGCAGGGATATGTGAGGGAGCAGGCTGGTGTTGTGCCTTCCTGTGGATCAGCAGGGATATGTGAGGGTGCAGGCTGGTGTTGTGCCTTCCTCTGGATCAGCAGGGATATGTGAGGGTGCAGGCTGGTGTTGTGCCTTCCTCTGGATCAGCAGGGATATGTGAGGGAGCAGGCTGGTGTTGTGCCTTCCTCTGGACCAGCAGGGATATGTGAGGGTGCAGGCTGGTGTTGTGCCTTCCTCTAGATCAGCAGGGATATGTGAGGGAGCAGGCTGGTGTTGTGCCTTCCTCTGGATCAGCAGGGATATGTGAGGGAGCAGGCTGGTGTTGTGCCTTCCTCTGGATCAGCAGGGATATGTGAGGGTGCAGGCTGGTGTTGTCCCTTCCTCTGGGTCAGCAGGGATATGTGAAGGTGCAGGCTGGTGTTGTGCCTTCCTCTGGATCAGCAGGGAGATGTGAGGGAGCAGGCTGGTGTTTGTACCTTCCTCTGGATCAGCAGGGATATGTGAGGGCGCAGGCTGGTGTTGTGCCTTCCTCTGGATCAGCAGGGATATGTGAGGGAGCAGGCTGGTGTTGTGCCTTCCTCTGGATCTGCAGGAATATGTGAGGGAGCAGGCTGGTGTTGTGCCTTCCCCTGGATCAGCAGCTATATGTGAGGCAGCAGACTGGTGTTGTGCCTTTCTCTGGATCAGCAGGGATATGTGAGGGAGCAGGCTGGTGTTGTGCCTTCCTCTGGATGAGCAGGGGTATGTGAGGGAGCAGGCTGGTGTTGTGCCTTCCTCTGGATCTGCAGGAATATGTGAGGGTGCAGGCTGGTGTTGTGCCTTCCTCTGGATCAGCAGGGATATGTAAGGGAGCAGGCTGGTGTTGTGCCTTCCTCTGGATCAGCAGGGATATGTGAGGGAGCAGGCTGGTGTTGTACCTTCCTCTGGATCAGCAGGGATATGTGAGGGAGCAGGCTAGTGTTGTGCCTTCCTCTGGATCAGCAGGAATATGTGAGGGTGCAGGCTGGTGTTGTACCTTCCTCTGGGTCAGCAGGGATATGTGAAGGTGCAGGCTGGTGTTGTGCCTTCCTCTGGATCAGCAGGGAGATGTGAGGGAGCAGGCTGGTGCTGTGCCTTCCTCTGGATCAGCAGGGATATGTAAGGGAGCAGGCTGGTGTTGTGCCTTCCTCTGGATCAGCAGGGATATGTGAGGGAGCAGGCTGGTGTTGTGCCTTCCTCTAGATCAGCAGGGATATGTGAGGGTGCAGGCTGGTGTTGTGCCTTCCTCTGGATCAGCAGGGATATGTGAGGGAGCAGGCTGGTGTTGTGCCTTCCTCTGGATCAGCAGGGATATGTGAGGGTGCGGGCTGGTGTTGTACCTTCCTCTGGATCAGCAGGGATATGTGAGGGAGCAGGCTGGTGTTGTGCCTTCCTCTGGATCAGCAGGGATATGTGAGGGTGCAGGCTGGTGTTGTACCTTCCTCTGGATCAGCAGGGATATGTGAGGGAGCAGGCTGGTGTTGTGCCTTCCTCTGGATCAGCAGGGATATGTGAGGGTGCAGGCTGGTGTTGTGCCTTCCTCTGGATCAGCAGGGATATGTGAGGGAGCAGGCTGGTGTTGTACCTTCCTCTGGATCAGCAGTGATATGTGAGGGAGCAGGCTGGTGTTGTGCCTTCCTCTGGATCAGCAGGGATATGTGAGGGAGCAGGCTGGTGTTTTGCCTTCCTCTGGATCAGCAGGGATATGTGAGGGTGCAGGCTGGTGTTGTGCCTTCCTCTGGATCAGCAGGGATATGTGAGGGTGCAGGTTGGTGTTGTGCCTTCCTCTGGATCAGCAGGGATATGTGAGGGAGCAGGCTGGTGTTGTGCCTTCCTCTGGATCAGCAGGGATATGTGAAGGAGCAGGCTGGTGGTGTACCTTCCTCTGGATCAGCAGGGATATGTGAGGGTGCAGGCTGGTGTTGTGCCTTCCTCTGGGTCAGCAGGGATATGTGAGGGTGCATGCTGGTGTTGTGCCTTCCTCTGGATCAGCAGGGGTACGTGAGGGAGCAGGCTGGTGTTGTGCCTTCCTCTGGATCAGCAGGGATAGGCGAGGGTGCGGGCTGGTGTTGTGCCTTCCTCTGGATCAGCAGGTATGTGTGGGGGTGCAGGCTGGTGTTGTGGCTTTCTCTGGATCAGCAGGGATATGTGAGGGAGCAGGCTGGTGTTGTGCCTTCCTGTGGATCAGCAGGGATATGTGAGGGAGCAGGCTGGTGTTGTACCTTCCTCTGGATCAGCAGGGATATGTGAGGGTGCAGGCTGGTGTTGTGCCTTCCTCTGGATCAGCAGGGATATGTGAGGGAGCAGGCTGGTGTTGTGCCTTCCTCTGGATCAGCAGGGATATGTGAGGGAGCAGGCTGGTGTTGTGCCTTCCTCTGGATCAGCAGGGATATGTGAGGGTGCAGGCTGGTGTTGTGCCTTCCTCTGGATCAGCAGGGATATGTGAGGGTGCAGGCTGGTGTTGTGCCTTCCTCTGGATCAGCAGGGATATGTGAGGGAGCAGGCTGGTGTTGTACCTTCCTCTGGATCAGCAGGGATATGTGAGGGAGCAGACTGGTGTTGTGCCTTCCTCTGGACCAGCAGGGATATGTGAGGGTGCAGGCTGGTGTTGTGCCTTCCTCTAGATCAGCAGGGATATGTGAGGGAGCAGGCTGGTGTTGTGCCTTCCTCTGGATCAGCAGGGATATGTGAGGGAGCAGGCTGGTGTTGTGCCTTCCTCTGGATCAGCAGGGATATGTGAGGGTGCAGGCTGGTGTTGTACCTTCCTCTGGGTCAGCAGGGATATGTGAAGGTGCAGGCTGGTTTTGTGCCTTCCTCTGGATCAGCAGGGAGATGTGAGGGAGCAGGCTTGTGTTTGTACCTTCCTCTGGATCAGCAGGGATATGTGAGGGCGCAGGCTGGTGTTGTGCCTTCCTCTGGATCAGCAGGGATATGTGAGGGAGCAGGCTGGTGTTGTGCCTTCCTCTGGATCTGCAGGAATATGTGAGGGAGCAGGCTGGTGTTGTGCCTTCCCCTGGATCAGCAGGGATATGTGAGGCAGCAGGCTGGTGTTGTGCCTTTCTCTGGATCAGCAGGGATATGTGAGGGAGCAGGCTGGTGTTGTGCCTTCCTCTGGATCAGCAGGGGTATGTGAGGGAGCAGGCTGGTGTTGTGCCTTCCTCTGGATCTGCAGGAATATGTGAGGGTGCAGGCTGGTGTTGTGCCTTCCTCTGGATCAGCAGGGATATGTAAGGGAGCAGGCTGGTGTTGTGCCTTCCTCTGGATCAGCAGGGATATGTGAGGGAGCAGGCTGGTGTTGTACCTTCCTCTGGATCAGCAGGGATATGTGAGGGAGCAGGCTAGTGTTGTGCCTTCCTCTGGATCAGCAGGAATATGTGAGGGTGCAGGCTGGTGTTGTACCTTCCTCTGGGTCAGCAGGGATATGTGAAGGTGCAGGCTGGTGTTGTGCCTTCCTCTGGATCAGCAGGGAGATGTGAGGGAGCAGGCTGGTGCTGTGCCTTCCTCTGGATCAGCAGGGATATGTAAGGGAGCAGGCTGGTGTTGTGCCTTCCTCTGGATCAGCAGGGATATGTGAGGGAGCAGGCTGGTGTTGTACCTTCCTCTGGATCAGCAGGGGTATGTGAGGGTGCAGGCTGGTGTTGTACCTTCCTCTGGATCAGCAGGGATATGTGAGGGAGCAGGCTGGTGTTGTGCCTTCCTTTGGATCAGCAGGGATATGTGAGGGAGCAGGCTGGTGTTGTGCCTTCCTCTGGATCAGCAGGGATATGTGAGGGTGCAGGTTGGTGTTGTGCCTTCCTCTGGATCAGCAGGGATATGTGAAGGTGCAGGCTGGTGTTGTGCCTTCCTCTGGATCAGCAGGGATATGTGAGGGAGCAGGCTGGTGTTGTGCCTTCCTCTGGATCAGCAGGGATATGTGAGGGTGCAGGCTGGTGTTGTGCCTTCCTCTGCATCAGCAGGGATATGTGAGGGTGCAGGCTGGTGTTGTACCTTCCTCTGGATCAGCAGGGATATGTGAGGGTGCAGGCTGGTGTTGTGCCTTCCTCTGCATCAGCAGGGATATGTGAGGGTGCAGGCTGGTGTTGTGCCTTCCTCTGGATCAGCAGGGATATGTGAGGGTGCAGGCTGGTGTTGTGCCTTCCTCTGGATCAGCAGGGATATGTGAGGGAGCAGGCTGGTGTTGTGCCTTCCTCTGGATCAGCAGGGATATGTGAGGGTGCAGGCTGGTGTTGTGCCTTCCTCTGGATCAGCAGGGATATGGGAGGAGCAGGCTGGTGTTGTGCCTTCCTCTGGATCAGCAGGGATATGTGAGAGAGCAGGCTGGTGTTGTGCCTTCCTCTGGATCAGCAGGGATATGTGAGGGAGCAGGCTGGTGTTGTGCCTTCCTCTGGATCAGCAGAGATATGTGAGGGAGCAGGTCGGTGTTGTGCCTTCCTCTGGATCAGCAGAGATATGTGAGGGTGCAGGCTGGTGTTGTGCCTTCCTCTGGATCAGCAGGGATATGGGAGGAGCCGGCTGGTGTTGTGCCTTCCTCTGGATCAGCAGGTATATGTGAGGGAGCAGGCTGGTGTTGTGCCTTCCTCTGGATCAGCAGAGATATGTGAGGGAGCAGGTTGGTGTTGTGCCTTCCTCTGGATCAGCAGGGATATGTGAGGGTTCAGGCTGGTGTTGTGCCTTCCTCTGGATCAGCAGGGATATGTGAGGGGGCAGGCTGGTGTTGTGCCTTCCTCTGGATCAGCAGGTATATGTGAGGGAGCAGGCTGGTGTTGTGCCTTCCTCTGGATCAGCAGAGATATGTGAGGGAGCAGGTCGGTGTTGTGCCTTCCTCTGGATCAGCAGGGATATGTGAGGGTGCAGGCTGGTGTTGTGCCTTCCTCTGGATCAGCAGGGATATGTGAGAGCAGGCTGGTGTTGCGCCTTCCTCTGGATCAGCAGGGATATGTGAGGGTGCAGGCTGGTGTTGTGCCTTCCTCTGGATCAGCAGGGATATGTGAGGGTGCAGGCTGGTGTTGTGCCTTCCTCTGGATCAGCAGGGATATGTGAGGGTGCAGGCTGGTGTTGTGCCTTCCTCTGGATCAGCAGGGATATGTGAGGGTGCAGGCTGGTGTTGTGCCTTCCTCTGGATCAGCAGTGATATGTAAGGGTGCAGGCTGGTGTTGTGCCTTCCTCTGGATCAGCAGGGATATGTGAGGGAGCAGGCTAGTGTTGTGCCTTCCTCTGGATCAGCAGGAATATGTGAGGGTGCAGGCTGGTGTTGTGCCTTGCTCTGGATCAGCAGGGATATGTGAGGGAGCAGGCTGGTGTTGTGCCTTCCTCTGGATCAGCAGGGATATGTGAGGGTGCAGGCTGGTGTTGTGCCTTCCTCTGGATCAGCAGGGATATGTGAGAGTGCAGGCCGGTGTATCTTCCTCTGGATCAGCAGGGATATGTGAGGGAGCAGGCTGGTGTTATGGCTTCCTCTGGATCAGCAGGGATATGTGAGGGTGCAGGCTGGTGATGTGCCTTCCTCTGGATCAGCAGGGATATGTGAGGGTGCAGGCTGGTGTTGTGCCTTCCTCTGGATCAGCAGGGATATGTGAGGGGGCAGGCTGGTGTTGTGCCTTCCTCTGGATCAGCAGGGATATGTGAGGGTGCAGGCTGGTGTTGTACCTTCCTCTGGATCAGCAGGGATATGTGAGGGAGCGGGCTGGTGTTGTACCTTCCTCTGGATCAGCAGGGATATGTGAGGGAGCAGGTTGGTGTTGTGCCTTCCTCTGGATCAGCAGGGATATGTGAGGGAGCAGGCTGTGGTTGTACCTTTCTCTGGATCAGCAGGGATATGTGAGGGTTCAGGCTGGTATTGTGCCTTCCTCTGGATCAGCAGGGATATGTGAGGGTGCAGGCTGGTGTTGTACCTTCCTCTGGATCAGCAGGGATATGTGAGGGAGCGGGCTGGTGTTGTACCTTCCTCTGGATCAGCAGGGATATGTGAGGGAGCAAGCTGGTGTTGGTTGAACTCAATGGATGTATGTCTTTTTTCAACCCAAATAACTGTGTTACTATGTAACTTCAGCCAACTGGTCCTTATTATCTTAAGTTTTCCTTCATATTAACATTTGAAAACAAGAAATATATAAAGGGATGGGAATAAAGTTCAGAGTCAATTAAATTCAATCTTCAGTAGAGAAATACATATACAGTGGGTTGCAAAAGTATTCGGCCCCCTTGAAGTTTTCCACATTTTGTCACATAACTGCCACAAACATGAATCAATTTTATTGGAATTCCACATGAAAGACCAATACAAATTGGTGTACACATGAGAAGTGGAACGACAATCATACATGAGACGGTGATCGCGGCGGGGGCCGGTTCCAGGCTGCTTGCCAATTAACTTTAAGTGCAATGGGTTTGATAATCTCGGATCCCTTACCTCAGCTCTCTGAAAAGTTATATGCTATATTGTGGTTAATAAACGGGCTGCTTTGGCCTATTAAATCCATGCTGGTGGTCGCTTGTATTATTTGGGGTCCATCGTGTAGTTTAACTGGGAAGGCTAGACTATTGCTACTATCATGTGTATCTTTGTAAACTCTTAATTTTGTAACTTTTTATTTAGTTTTTTGTAATCTTTTGTATATATTATTTTCTGCATTGTTCTATGTTTTCCTGTAATATTAAATCGTTATTTAATAAGCTTGACTTTTGCTGTACTAAACTAACACTCATAGCCTAGAAGAGACTGAAGTGTAACCGTGTATAAGTTTCATGCCTAATTGTACGCTTGAGCAACCCTACCGTATGAGATTGTAATTGCATTGTGTGTGGGGGCGTTTGTCATACGTTGGCCTAAAGCGCACAGCTGACCCAACATACGAAAACGCCAGTGCGAGTAGCTCAACAGCTGAGTGGCTAACAGTATCGTTCGGAACGACTGTTAGTGGTTTTGGTTCACTGCAGTGTAAGATTGCAACTGTGCGTGTGTGTGCGTGGCGTTCCCGTATTCGGCCTAAAGTGCAAAGCTGACCCGAATACGAAAACGCGGATTGCGCGCTGAGGACTCGACAGCAGAGTGGAAGTGTCTAGTGAACCGCTAGTGGTGGCAGTGAGAGGTGTTCTGAGGGGTCCCAGCCTTGTTTTAGCTCGAATAAGGCTGTTCCCCGCTTGATCTGGTCAAACCCGCAGTCGGGAACCTTATCTGCAGGCGTGCCGCGGGCCGGTTCCTGACTGGGTCAGCCTGTCAGAGCTCAGACCATACGCCACACGCAGCATCACACTGCTCTGCATGGCTGTCCTCCCAGAAGGAAGCAATGTCATAGACCGCACGGGCCGGTCCTTGATCAGGTCAATCACTCAGAGTCATAAACTCGGACTCGCTGTCGCTTTGCGCATAGATGCCCATATGTGGATTCGCAATCTGTGAACTGACTAGCCGAGAGGAGCGTCCTGACTCCAAACGATTCACCACACATGTATAACTCAAATGCTTGCCACCACATGTGAGTCAGCACATGACTGTAAATATGTTAGAACGCTGTAAGTTAACCCTTAGCTGTATGCGGGGATCGGCGCCAGATCTGTCAATCTGTGCCCGATTCCAGCATACGGGTTATAAATACAAGTTACTCTAGAACACAAGGTAACGTTTCCGGAGGAGTAAGTACGATTGTGTATGTTCAGGAACAGGTCATAACCGTAAAAACGATTTTTAAATGTTTAATAGCAAAAATGCATTACGCACATTTACATACACTAATTAACATATACACACAAAGCTTAAAATAAAAGGGAAAACTTGTGAAATGGTTTACTTAGCCGAAATGCAGTCTGTGTGGGAATATTTCCTTCTGGGACAAGAAAATAAATGCAAAGTTCTTGGTTTCAGAGTCAGAGGCCTTTAGGTATACTTTGTAATCCAAACTGAGGTTACAGTTCCAAGATGGCTGCTGGGGGTCCTCTGGTTAGCAGCAACAGGTCGAGTTGTAATCCAGATGATGTTAAAATGGAGGACTGAAGTCCGCCTGCTGGCAATGTGCTTTTGATGAAGCTGGTTTGGGGGTGTGGCAATGACTGCCCCCTCTGAATTACCCACCAATGACAGTCCACCTCCTCCTAGGAGGATGTTGAGCTTAAACTGTAAAACTCTGTAACTCATAAACTATACATGTCATATTTGGGTGGATAGCAGATTAATATTCCTCAGATTATGACAATTCCTATGACATCAGACTTGATTAGTGTAGAGGGTCCAGTTCCTGAGAAGTTTATTAACTTGGTTGTAGAGTACCCCTTGCCCCTCAAGACTGGTATCAAAAGGTTCAGCAAGACACTACAAACCCAATGATACAACTCTCATAATTATCCCAGATACTATATTCCGTAAAAAGGGAAAAAATCATATACAGCATTCATTTTTCTCTGCTTCTGATGGAGTCAGCAGTCTGGTCTCATGCTGAGTTGATCCTGTCTCTTCAAAAGGCAGTAACACTTGCCATTTGGGGCTTACTTCTGGAGAGCTTTCACACCTTGGTGTCACTGGCCAGCAAGAGGAATCCTTTTGAACAAGTTAATGAAATGTGGGTGATGGGTTTGCTTTCACTCAGAAGAAAGAAAAAGACATCTGTTGTACATTTAAAAAAAAAAAAATGTCATCCTGCTCTGCTGTGCGGAACGATACAGAATTGCTAATCATCTTGATTTTCGTATCATTCATCACAGAAGCCTCTTCTAAAGATGGTGCACAAGAAAGCCCGCAAACAGTTTGCTGAAGACCAGCAGCCTAAGGACCGGGATTACTGGAGCCATCCTGTGGTCTGATGGGGTCAATCGTGGCAGCAGCCAGGTGAGGAGTACAGAGACAAGTGTGTCCTGCCTACAGTGAAGCATGGTGGTGGGAGTGTCATGGGGCTGCATGAGAGCTGCCGGCACTGGGGAGCTGCAGGTCATTGTGGGGACTATGAATGCCGACATGTACTGTGACACACTGAAGCAGAGGATGATCCCCTATCTTAAGTTTTCTTGTTTGTTTGTTGCTTCAGTGCAAGGTGAGGCTAATTACTGTAACAGAGTCCTCTTCTAAAAAATGTACAATTCTCATGTACAGAGGAGCCAAAAGGGCATAAAAACCAGGAAGGACTTACCGTATTGAAAAGAGGAAGAGGTGGACCTCCGAAATGTGTTCACACTGTTTGTAACACGTCTTCTCAAAATGTGGTCATGTGACCTCAGGAAAGAGTTACCCGCGTGTTCTGTGGACGGGGATAGAGCCTCTGGCAGTTTGTGGTGCAGAAAGCGGATTCTGATCAGTTTTGCACTTATAAAGCAGCCTCTGCGCCCCACATCTGTGCAGAACTTGGGGAATATTTATCCTGGAGCTCTGTGTCATATTTATGCTGTATCTCGCTGCCCTCCTGTGTGCGTCGCTCTGCTGCGCTTCCCTCCCCCACAACATTAGCAGCAATCATGAGAACATCTTCTCACTTACTCTATTTATTACAGCACTCTACAGGCAGCGTATCACCTTCCTCTGCCACGCCGGGGAGAAAGCTGATCGATCACAGCCAGAGCTGCAAGGTCAATGCAGACTTATATTAAAAGCATTACAAGCGAGCAGCAAATAGAAATCAATATCACAAGAAATATATCTGATGAAATAAGGACAGTTACGCCATTTCTCATGGTGATATTTCTATGGTGCTGGGATATGGAGCGCTGGTTATACCATTTCTCATGATGATATTTCTGTGGTGCTGGGATATGGAGTGCTGGTTACACCATTTCTCATGATGATATTTCTATGGCGCTGGGATATGGAGTGCTGGTTACACCATTTCTCATGATGATATTTCTATGGTGCTGGGATATGGAGCGCTGGTTACACCATTTCTCATGATGATATTTCTATGGCGCTGGGATATGGAGTGCTGGTTACACCATTTCTCATGATGATATTTCTATGGCGCTGGGATATGGAGTGCTGGTTACACCATTTCTCATGATGATATTTCTATGGTGCTGGGATATGGAGCGCTGGTTACACCATTTCTCATGATGATATTTCTATGGCGCTGGGATATGGAGTGCTGGTTACACCATTTCTCATGATGATATTTCTATGGTGCTGGGATATGGAGAGCTGGTTACACCATTTCTCATGATGATATTTCTATGGCGCTGGGATATGGAGCGCTGGTTATACCATTTCTCATGATGATATTTCTATGGCGCTGGGATATGGAGTGCTGGTTACACCATTTCTCATGATGATATTTCTATGGTGCTGGGATATGGAGCGCTGGTTACACCATTTCTCATGATGATATTTCTATGGTGCTGGGATATGGAGAGCTGGTTATACCATTTCTCATGATGATATTTCTATGGTGCTGGGATATGGAGCGCTGGTTACACCATTTCTCATGATGATATTTCTATGGCGCTGGGATATGGAGTGCTGGTTACACCATTTCTCATGATGATATTTCTATGGCGCTGGGATATGGAGAGCTGGTTATACCATTTCTCATGATGATATTTCTATGGCGCTGGGATATGGAGCGCTGGTTACACCATTTCTCATGATTATATTTCTATGGTGCTGGGATATGGAGCGCTGGTTACACCATTTCTCATGATTATATTTCTATGGCGCTGGGATATGGAGTGCTGGTTACACCATTTCTCATGATGATATTTCTATGGCGCTGGGATATGGAGTGCTGGTTATACCATTTCTCATGATGATATTTCTATGGTGCTGGGATATGGAGAGCTGGTTATACCATTTCTCATGATGATATTTCTATGGTGCTGGGATATGGAGCGCTGGTTACACCATTTCTCATGATTATATTTCTATGGCGCTGGGATATGGAGTGCTGGTTATACCATTTCTCATGATGATATTTCTATGGCGCTGGGATATGGAGTGCTGGTTACACCATTTCTCATGATGATATTTCTATGGTGCTGGGATATGGAGTGCTGGTTACACCATTTCTCATGATGATATTTCTATGGTGCTGGGATATGGAGTGCTGGTTACACCATTTCTCATGATGATATTTCTATGGCGCTGGGATATGGAGCGCTGGTTATACCATTTCTCATGATGATATTTCTATGGTGCTGGGATATGGAGCGCTGGTTACACCATTTCTCATGATGATATTTCTATGGCGCTGGGATATGGAGCGCTGGTTACACCATTTCTCATGATGATATTTCTATGGCGCTGGGATATGGAGTGCTGGTTACACCATTTCTCATGATGATATTTCTATGGCGCTGGGATATGGAGTGCCGGTTATGCCATTTCTCATGATGATATTTCTATGGCGCTGGGATATGGAGTGCTGGTTACACCATTTCTCATGATGATATTTCTATGGCGCTGGGATATGGAGTGCCGGTTATGCCATTTCTCATGATGATATTTCTATGGCGCTGGGATATGGAGTGCTGGTTACACCATTTCTCATGATGATATTTCTATGGCGCTGGGATATGGAGTGCCGGTTATGCCATTTCTCATGATGATATTTCTATGGCGCTGTGATATGGAGTGCTGGTTACACCATTTCTCATGATGATATTTCTATGGCGCTGGGATATGGAGCGCTGGTTACACCATTTCTCATGATGATATTTCTATGGTGCTGGGATATGGAGAGCTGGTTACACCATTTCTCATGATGATATTTCTATGGTGCTGGGATATGGAGAGCTGGTTACACCATTTCTCATGATGATATTTCTATGGTGCTGGGATATGGAGCGCTGGTTACACCATTTCTCATGATGATATTTCTATGGTGCTGGGATATGGAGTGCTGGTTACACCATTTCTCATGATGATATTTCTATGGTGCTGGGATATGGAGCGCTGGTTACACCATTTCTCATGATGATATTTCTATGGCGCTGGGATATGGAGTGCTGGTTATACCATTTCTCATGATGATATTTCTATGGTGCTGGGATATGGAGAGCTGGTTACACCATTTCTCATGATGATATTTCTATGGTGCTGGGATATGGAGCGCTGGTTACACCATTTCTCATGATGATATTTCTATGGCGCTGGGATATGGAGTGCCGGTTATGCCATTTCTCATGATGATATATCTATGGCGCTGGGATATGGAGTGCTGGTTATACCATTTCTCATGATGATATTTCTATGGTGCTGGGATATGGAGAGCTGGTTACACCATTTCTCATGATGATATTTCTATGGTGCTGGGATATGGAGCGCTGGTTACACCATTTCTCATGATGATATTTCTATGGCGCTGGGATATGGAGCGCTGGTTACACCATTTCTCATGATGATATTTCTATGGCGCTGGGATATGGAGTGCCGGTTATGCCATTTCTCATGATGATATTTCTATGGCGCTGGGATATGGAGTGCTGGTTACACCATTTCTCATGATGATATTTCTATGGTGCTGGGATATGGAGAGCTGGTTACACTATTTCTCATGATGATATTTCTATGGTGCTGGGATATGGAGCGCTGGTTACACCATTTCTCATGATGATATTTCTATGGTGCTGGGATATGGAGCGCTGGTTACACCATTTCTCATGATGATATTTCTATGGTGCTGGGATATGGAGCGCTGGCTACACCATTTCTCATGATGATATTTCTATGGTGCTGGGATATGGAGTGCTGGTTACACCATTTCTCATGATGATATTTCTATGGTGCTGGGATATGGAGCGCTGGCTACACCATTTCTCATGATGATATTTCTGTGGTGCTGGGATATGGAGAGCTGGTTACACCATTTCTCATGATGATATTTCTATGGTGCTGGGATATGGAGCGCTGGTTACACCATTTCTCATGATGATATTTCTATGGCGCTGGGATATGGAGCGCTGGTTACACCATTTCTCATGATGATATTTCTATGGCGCTGGGATATGGAGTGCTGGTTACACCATTTCTCATGATGATATTTCTATGGCGCTGGGATATGGAGTGCCGGTTATGCCATTTCTCATGATGATATTTCTATGGCGCTGGGATATGGAGTGCTGGTTACACCATTTCTCATGATGATATTTCTATGGTGCTGGGATATGGAGTGCCGGTTACACCATTTCTCATGATGATATTTCTATGGCGCTGGGATATGGAGCGCTGGTTACACCATTTCTCATGATGATATTTCTATGGCGCTGGGATATGGAGTGCTGGTTATACCATTTCTCATGATGATATTTCTATGGTGCTGGGATATGGAGCGCTGGTTACACCATTTCTCATGATGATATTTCTATGGCGCTGGGATATGGAGCGCTGGTTACACCATTTCTCATGATGATATTTCTATGGTGCTGGGATATGGAGAGCTGGTTACACCATTTCTCATGATGATATTTCTATGGTGCTGGGATATGGAGAGCTGGTTACACCATTTCTCATGATGATATTTCTATGGTGCTGGGATATGGAGCGCTGGTTACACCATTTCTCATGATGATATTTCTATGGTGCTGGGATATGGAGTGCTGGTTACACCATTTCTCATGATGATATTTCTATGGTGCTGGGATATGGAGCGCTGGTTACACCATTTCTCATGATGATATTTCTATGGCGCTGGGATATGGAGTGCTGGTTATACCATTTCTCATGATGATATTTCTATGGTGCTGGGATATGGAGAGCTGGTTACACCATTTCTCATGATGATATTTCTATGGTGCTGGGATATGGAGCGCTGGTTACACCATTTCTCATGATGATATTTCTATGGCGCTGGGATATGGAGTGCCGGTTATGCCATTTCTCATGATGATATATCTATGGCGCTGGGATATGGAGTGCTGGTTATACCATTTCTCATGATGATATTTCTATGGTGCTGGGATATGGAGAGCTGGTTACACCATTTCTCATGATGATATTTCTATGGTGCTGGGATATGGAGCGCTGGTTACACCATTTCTCATGATGATATTTCTATGGCGCTGGGATATGGAGCGCTGGTTACACCATTTCTCATGATGATATTTCTATGGCGCTGGGATATGGAGTGCCGGTTATGCCATTTCTCATGATGATATTTCTATGGCGCTGGGATATGGAGTGCTGGTTACACCATTTCTCATGATGATATTTCTATGGTGCTGGGATATGGAGAGCTGGTTACACCATTTCTCATGATGATATTTCTATGGTGCTGGGATATGGAGCGCTGGTTACACCATTTCTCATGATGATATTTCTATGGTGCTGGGATATGGAGCGCTGGTTACACCATTTCTCATGATGATATTTCTATGGTGCTGGGATATGGAGCGCTGGCTACACCATTTCTCATGATGATATTTCTATGGTGCTGGGATATGGAGTGCTGGTTACACCATTTCTCATGATGATATTTCTATGGTGCTGGGATATGGAGCGCTGGCTACACCATTTCTCATGATGATATTTCTGTGGTGCTGGGATATGGAGAGCTGGTTACACCATTTCTCATGATGATATTTCTATGGTGCTGGGATATGGAGCGCTGGTTACACCATTTCTCATGATGATATTTCTATGGCGCTGGGATATGGAGCGCTGGTTACACCATTTCTCATGATGATATTTCTATGGCGCTGGGATATGGAGTGCTGGTTACACCATTTCTCATGATGATATTTCTATGGCGCTGGGATATGGAGTGCCGGTTATGCCATTTCTCATGATGATATTTCTATGGCGCTGGGATATGGAGTGCTGGTTACACCATTTCTCATGATGATATTTCTATGGTGCTGGGATATGGAGTGCCGGTTACACCATTTCTCATGATGATATTTCTATGGCGCTGGGATATGGAGCGCTGGTTACACCATTTCTCATGATGATATTTCTATGGCGCTGGGATATGGAGTGCTGGTTATACCATTTCTCATGATGATATTTCTATGGTGCTGGGATATGGAGCGCTGGTTATACCATTTCTCATGATGATATTTCTATGGCGCTGGGATATGGAGCGCTGGTTACACCATTTCTCATGATGATATTTCTATGGTGCTGGGATATAGAGTGCTGGTTACACCATTTCTCATGATGATATTTCTATGGTGCTGGGATATGGAGTGCTGGTTATACCATTTCTCATGATGATATTTCTATGGCGCTGGGATATGGAGTGCTGGTTACACCATTTCTCATGATGATATTTCTATGGCGCTGGGATATGGAGTGCTGGTTACACCATTTCTCATGATGATATTTCTATGGTGCTGGGATATGGAGCGCTGGTTATACCATTTCTCATGATGATATTTCTGTGGTGCTGGGATATGGAGCGCTGGTTACACCATTTCTCATGATGATATTTCTATGGCGCTGGGATATGGAGTGCTGGTTACACCATTTCTCATGATGATATTTCTATGGTGCTGGGATATGGAGCGCTGGTTACACCATTTCTCATGATGATATTTCTATGGTGCTGGGATATAGAGTGCTGGTTATACCATTTCTCATGATGATATTTCTATGGTGCTGGGATATGGAGTGCTGGTTACACCATTTCTCATGATGATATTTCTATGGCGCTGGGATATGGAGTGCTGGTTACACCATTTCTCATGATGATATTTCTATGGCGCTGGGATATGGAGTGCTGGTTATACCATTTCTCATGATGATATTTCTATGGCGCTGGGATATGGAGTGCTGGTTATACCATTTCTCATGGTGATATTTCTATGGTGCTGGGATATGGAGCGCTGGTTACACCATTTCTCATGATGATATTTCTATGGCGCTGGGATATGGAGCGCTGGTTACACCATTTCTCATGATGATATTTCTATGGTGCTGGGATATGGAGTGCTGGTTATACCATTTCTCATGATGATATTTCTATGGCGCTGGGATATGGAGAGCTGGTTACACCATTTCTCATGATGATATTTCTATGGCGCTGGGATATGGAGTGCTGGTTACACCATTTCTCATGATGATATTTCTATGGCGCTGGGATATGGAGCGCTGGTTATACCATCTCACATGATGATATTTCTATGGTGCTGGGATATGGAGAGCTGGTTACACCATTTCTCATGATGATATTTCTATGGCGCTGGGATATGGAGCGCTGGTTATACCATTTCTCATGATGATATTTCTATGGTGCTGGGATATGGAGTGCTGGTTATACCATTTCTCATGATGATATTTCTATGGCGCTGGGATATGGAGTGCTGGTTACACCATTTCTCATGATGATATTTCTATGGTGCTGGGATATGGAGTGCTGGTTATACCATTTCTCATGATGATATTTCTATGGCGCTGGGATATGGAGCGCTGGTTACACCATTTCTCATGATGATATTTCTATGGTGCTGGGATATGGAGCGCTGGTTACACCATTTCTCATGATGATATTTCTATGGTGCTGGGATATGGAGTGCTGGTTATACCATTTCTCATGATGATATTTCTATGGCGCTGGGATATGGAGTGCTGGTTACACCATTTCTCATGATGATATTTCTATGGTGCTGGGATATGGAGAGCTGGTTACACCATTTCTCATGATGATATTTCTATGGCGCTGGGATATGGAGCGCTGGTTACACCATTTCTCATGGTGATATTTCTATGGTGCTGGGATATGGAGCGCTGGTTACACCATTTCTCATGATGATATTTCTATGGCGCTGGGATATGGAGTGCTGGTTATACCATTTCTCATGATGATATTTCTATGGTGCTGGGATATGGAGTGCTGGTTACACCATTTCTCATGATGATATTTCTATGGTGCTGGGATATGGAGCGCTGGCTACACCATTTCTCATGATGATATTTCTATGGCGCTGGGATATGGAGTGCTGGTTACACCATTTCTCATGATGATATTTCTATGGTGCTGGGATATGGAGCGCTGGCTACACCATTTCTCATGATGATATTTCTATGGCGCTGGGATATGGAGTGCTGGTTACACCATTTCTCATGATGATATTTCTATGGCGCTGGGATATGGAGCGCTGGTTACACCATTTCTCATGATGATATTTCTATGGTGCTGGGATATGGAGTGCTGGTTATACCATTTCTCATGGTGATATTTCTATGGTGCTGGGATATGGAGCGCTGGTTACACCATTTCTCATGATGATATTTCTATGGCGCTGGGATATGGAGCGCTGGTTATACCATTTCTCATGATGATATTTCTATGGCGCTGGGATATGGAGTGCTGGTTATACCATTTCTCATGATGATATTTCTATGGTGCTGGGATATGGAGTGCTGGTTATACCATTTCTCATGATGATACTTCTATGGTGCTGGGATATGGAGAGCTGGTTACACCATTTCTCATGATGATATTTCTATGGCGCTGTGATATGGAGTGCTGGTTATACCATTTCTCATGATGATATTTCTATGGTGCTGGGATATGGAGTGCTGGTTATACCATTTCTCATGATGATACTTCTATGGTGCTGGGATATGGAGAGCTGGTTACACCATTTCTCATGATGATATTTCTATGGCGCTGGGATATGGAGCGCTGGTTACACCATTTCTCATGATGATATTTCTATGGTGCTGGGATATGGAGAGCTGGTTACACCATTTCTCATGATGATATTTCTATGGCGCTGGGATATGGAGCGCTGGTTACACCATTTCTCATGATGATATTTCTATGGTGCTGGGATATGGAGTGCTGGTTACACCATTTCTCATGATGATATTTCTATGGCGCTGGGATATGGAGTGCTGGTTACACCATTTCTCATGATGATATTTCTATGGCGCTGGGATATGGAGTGCTGGTTATACCATTTCTCATGATGATATTTCTATGGCGCTGGGATATGGAGTGCTGGTTATACCATTTCTCATGGTGATATTTCTATGGTGCTGGGATATGGAGCGCTGGTTACACCATTTCTCATGATGATATTTCTATGGTGCTGGGATATGGAGAGCTGGTTACACCATTTCTCATGATGATATTTCTATGGTGCTGGGATATGGAGTGCTGGTTACACCATTTCTCATGATGATATTTCTATGGCGCTGGGATATGGAGCGCTGGTTACACCATTTCTCATGATGATATTTCTATGGTGCTGGGATATGGAGTGCTGGTTATACCATTTCTCATGATGATATTTCTATGGCGCTGTGATATGGAGTGCTGGTTATACCATCTCACATGATGATATTTCTATGGTGCTGGGATATGGAGCGCTGGTTACACCATCTCACATGATGATATTTCTATGGTGCTGGGATATGGAGTGCTGGTTACACCATTTCTCATGATGATATTTCTATGGTGCTGGGATATAGAGTGCTGGTTACACCATTTCTCATGATGATATTTCTATGGTGCTGGGATATAGAGTGCTGGTTATACCATTTCTCATGATGATATTTCTATGGCGCTGGGATATGGAGTGCTGGTTACACCATTTCTCATGATGATATTTCTATGGTGCTGGGATATAGAGTGCTGGTTATACCATTTCTCATGATGATATTTCTATGGCGCTGGGATATGGAGAGCTGGTTACACCATTTCTCATGATGATATTTCTATGGCGCTGGGATATGGAGAGCTGGTTACACCATTTCTCATGATGATATTTCTATGGTGCTGGGATATGGAGTGCTGGTTATACCATTTCTCATGATGATATTTCTATGGCGCTGTGATATGGAGTGCTGGTTATACCATCTCACATGATGATATTTCTATGGTGCTGGGATATGGAGCGCTGGTTACACCATCTCACATGATGATATTTCTATGGTGCTGGGATATGGAGTGCTGGTTACACCATTTCTCATGATGATATTTCTATGGTGCTGGGATATAGAGTGCTGGTTACACCATTTCTCATGATGATATTTCTATGGTGCTGGGATATAGAGTGCTGGTTATACCATTTCTCATGATGATATTTCTATGGCGCTGGGATATGGAGTGCTGGTTACACCATTTCTCATGATGATATTTCTATGGTGCTGGGATATAGAGTGCTGGTTATACCATTTCTCATGATGATATTTCTATGGCGCTGGGATATGGAGAGCTGGTTACACCATTTCTCATGATGATATTTCTATGGCGCTGGGATATGGAGCGCTGGTTACACCATTTCTCATGATGATATTTCTATGGCGCTGGGATATGGAGTGCTGGTTACACCATTTCTCATGATGATATTTCTATGGTGCTGGGATATGGAGTGCTGGTTATACCATTTCTCATGATGATATTTCTATGGTGCTGGGATATGGAGCGCTGGTTACACCATTTCTCATGATGATATTTCTATGGTGCTGGGATATGGAGCGCTGGTTACACCATTTCTCATGATGATATTTCTATGGCGCTGGGATATGGAGTGCTGGTTATACCATTTCTCATGATGATATTTCTATGGTGCTGGGATATGGAGCGCTGGTTACACCATTTCTCATGATGATATTTCTATGGTGCTGGGATATGGAGCGCTGGTTACACCATTTCTCATGATGATATTTCTATGGTGCTGGGATATGGAGCGCTGGTTACACCATTTCTCATGATGATATTTCTATGGTGCTGGGATATGGAGCGCTGGTTACACCATTTCTCATGATGATATTTCTATGGCGCTGGGATATGGAGCGCTGGTTACACCATTTCTCATGATGATATTTCTATGGTGCTGGGATATGGAGCGCTGGTTACACCATTTCTCATGATGATATTTCTATGGTGCTGGGATATGGAGTGCTGGTTATACCATTTCTCATGATGATATTTCTATGGCGCTGGGATATGGAGTGCTGGTTATACCATTTCTCATGATGATATTTCTATGGTGCTGGGATATGGAGTGCTGGTTACACCATTTCTCATGATGATATTTCTATGATGCTGGGATATGGAGTGCTGGTTATACCATTTCTCATGATGATATTTCTATGGCGCTGGGATATGGAGTGCTGGTTATACCATTTCTCATGATGATATTTCTATGGTGCTGGGATATGGAGTGCTGGTTACACCATCTCACATGATGATATTTCTATGGTGCTGGGATATGGAGTGCTGGTTATACCATTTCTCATGATGATATTTCTATGGTGCTGGGATATGGAGCGCTGGTTACACCATTTCTCATGATGATATTTCTATGGCGCTGGGATATGGAGAGCTGGTTACACCATTTCTCATGATGATATTTCTATGGCGCTGGGATATGGAGTGCTGGTTATACCATTTCTCATGATGATATTTCTATGGTGCTGGGATATGGAGCGCTGGTTACACCATTTCTCATGATGATATTTCTATGGCGCTGGGATATGGAGAGCTGGTTACACCATTTCTCATGATGATATTTCTATGGCGCTGGGATATGGAGCGCTGGTTACACCATTTCTCATGATGATATTTCTATGGTGCTGGGATATGGAGAGCTGGTTACACCATTTCTCATGATGATACTTCTATGGCGCTGGGATATGGAGCGCTGGTTACACCATTTCTCATGATGATATTTCTATGGCGCTGGGATATGGAGTGCTGGCTACACCATTTCTCATGATGATATTTCTATGGTGCTGGGATATGGAGTGCTGGTTACACCATTTCTCATGATGATATTTCTATGATGCTGGGATATGGAGTGCTGGTTATACCATTTCTCATGATGATATTTCTATGGCGCTGGGATATGGAGTGCTGGTTATACCATTTCTCATGGTGATATTTCTATGGCGCTGTGATATGGAGAGCTGGTTACACCATTTCTCATGGTGATATTTCTATGGTGCTGGGATATGGAGCGCTGGCTACACCATTTCTCATGATGATATTTCTATGGCGCTGGGATATGGAGCGCTGGTTACACCATTTCTCATGATGATATTTCTATGGCGCTGGGATATGGAGCGCTGGTTACACCATTTCTCATGATGATATTTCTATGGTGCTGGGATATGGAGTGCTGGCTACACCATTTCTCATGATGATATTTCTATGGCGCTGGGATATGGAGTGCTGGTTACACCATTTCTCATGATGATATTTCTATGGTGCTGGGATATGGAGAGCTGGTTACACCATTTCTCATGATGATATTTCTATGGTGCTGGGATATGGAGTGCTGGCTACACCATTTCTCATGATGATATTTCTATGGTGCTGGGATATGGGGCGCTGGTTACACCATTTCTCATGATGATATTTCTATGGCGCTGGGATAGCGGGCGGCGCTGTCTGTGGATCTCGCCGGTGTAAGAACTCTCCACGTACGTCTTTACACAAAACCTGAACATTTCTCAGCCTGTTCTTGTCTCTGCTATTAGAGACAATGGCCTTGATTCATAAAAGGCTGTAGGAAAAAAAATCTGGACGTTAAAATACTGCATTCTGTATTGTAGACTTTTGTGTGCTAATTCATAAAAATGTTCACAGGTGCGGTAGAAGTTTGGTTATTTACCGGCTTCAATTGACAAAAATCTGTTGGGTAACGGCAGAGCAGTGTCTGTGTTACAAGCTGTCCCGTGCAGTGAGGGCATTACACTAGTAAGAGGCATCCCAGATATCTCTTTACATGTACATGTTTGTTATACTGCCTCTGCTCCCTGTGTATCTGTCTATTAGTCTTTCTTAACATTTATTTCATTGCCACAGCTTATATTTAAACCACCAACAAGCAAGAAAATACTAACAATACATTTGATAGTAATTTTTCAACAACATTTGGGTACTTTTTAAATTGTAAAATGTTGAAGATGAAAATGATCTCCTAAGAGATAACGAAGGTGAAAAAGTAATTGCACATGGGCCCCAGTCTCTCAGGTTCAGCCACACCTGCTGCACATGGGCCCCAGTCTCTCAGGTTCAGCCACACCTGCTGCACAGGGTCCCCAGTCTCTCAGGTTCAGCCACACCTGCTGCACATGGGCCCCAGTCTCTCAGGTTCAGCCACACCTGCTGCACATGGGCCCCAGTCTCTCAGGTTCAGCCACACCTGCTGCACAGGGTCCCCAGTCTCTCAGGTTCAGCCACACCTGCTGCACATGGGCCCCAGTCTCTCAGGTTCAGCCACACCTGCTGCACATGGGCCCCAGTCTCTCAGGTTCAGCCACACCTGCTGCAGTGTACTTGCTCTCTCAGTCCTGATGTCCCTGGATTGTCACAAGCTGGGTGGCCTCACAATAACTGTGAGATAAAAGCCTACACACCATGGAGACCAACATCAGAATATTGAAACTGGACAGTTGTCACTTTTTACAAAGCAAGGCTGAGGAGCTCGGCCTAAACTAGAGAGCTCTCAAAGGACCAGTACTTTGACAGGTCAGCACAACTTCTTCTCATCAGCAAAAGTCAATGATTCATAAAGTTTGAGGAGGAGATTGACATTCTGGGAGAAGATGAGGAGGAGATGGACATTCTGGGAAAAGATGAGGCGGGATGGACATTCTGGGAGAAGATGAGGCGGGATGGACATTCTGGGAGAAGATGAGGCGGGATGGACATTCTGGGAGAAGATGAGGCGGGATGGACATTCTGGGAGAAGATGAGGAGGAGATGGACATTCTGGGAGAAGATGAGGCGGGATGGACATTCTGGGAGAAGATGAGGAGGAGATGGACATTCTGGGAGAAGATGAGGCAGGATGGACATTCTGGGAGAAGATGAGGAGGAGATGGACATTCTGGGAGAAGATGAGGCAGGATGGACATTCTGGGAGAAGATGAGGCAGGATGGACATTCTGGGAGAAGATGAGGCAGGATGGACATTCTGGGAGAAGATGAGGAGGAGATGGACATTCTGGGAGAAGATGAGGCAGGATGGACATTCTGGGAGAAGATGAGGAGGAGATGGACATTCTGGGAGAAGATGAGGCAGGATGGAAGTTCTGGGAGAAGATGAGGCGGGATGGACAATCTGGGAGAAGATGAGGCGGGATGGACATTCTGGGAGAAGATGAGGAGGAGATGGACATTCTGGGAGAAGATGAGGCAGGATGGACATTCTGGGAGAAGATGAGGCAGGATGGACATTCTGGGAGAAGATGAGGCAGGATGGACATTCTGGGAGAAGATGAGGAGGAGATGGACATTCTGGGAGAAGATGAGGCAGGATGGACATTCTGGGAGAAGATGAGGAGGAGATGGACATTCTGGGAGAAGATGAGGAGGAGATGGACATTCTGGGAGAAGATGAGGCAGGATGGACATTCTGGGAGAAGATGAGGAGGAGATGGACATTCTGGGAGAAGATGAGGAGGAGATGGACATTTTGGGAGAAGATGAGGCGGGATGGACATTCTGGGAGAAGATGAGGCGGGATGGACAATCTGGGAGAAGATGAGGCGGGATGGACATTCTGGGAGAAGATGAGGAGGAGATGGACATTCTGGGAGAAGATGAGGAGGAGATGGACATTCTGGGAGAAGATGAGGCAGGATGGACATTCTGGGAGAAGATGAGGAGGAGACGGACATTCTGGGAGAAGATGAGGAGGAGATGGACATTCTGGGAGAAGATGAGGCGGGATGGACATTCTGGGAGAAGATGAGGAGGAGATGGACACTCTGGGAGAAGATGAGGCAGGATGGACATTCTGGGAGAAGATGAGGAGGAGACGGACATTCTGGGAGAAGATGAGGCGGGATGGACATTCTGGGAGAAGATGAGGAGGAGATGGACACTCTGGGAGAAGATGAGGCAGGATGGACATTCTGGGAGAAGATGAGGAGGAGACGGACATTCTGGGAGAAGATGAGGCGAGATAGAAATTCTGGGAGAAGATGAGGCGGGATGGACATGCTGGGAGAAGATAAGGCAGGATGGACATTCTGGGAGAAGATGAGGAGGAGACGGACATTCTGGGAGAAGATGAGGTGGGATGGACATTCTGGGAGAAGATGAGGCGGGATGGACATTCTGGGAGAAGATGAGGCGAGATGGACATTCTGGGAGAAGATGAGGCGAGATGGAAATTCTGGGAGAAGATGAGGCAGGATGGACATTCTGGGAGAAGATGAGGTGGGATGGACATTCTGGGAGAAGATGAGGCGGGATGGACATTCTGGGAGAAGATGAGGAGGAGATGGACATTCTGGGAGAAGGTGAGGTGGGATGGACATTCTGGGAGAAGATGAGGCAGGATGGAAGTTCTGGGAGAAGATGAGGCGGGATGGACATTCTGGGAGAAGATGAGGAGGAGATGGACATTCTGGGAGAAGATGAGGAGGAGATGGAAATTCTGGGAGAAGATGAGGCGGGATGGACATTCTGGGAGAAGATGAGGCGGGATGGACATTCTGGGAGAAGATGAGGCAGGATGGAAGTTCTGGGAGAAGATGAGGCGGGATGGACATTCTGGGAGAAGATGAGGCAGGATGGAAGTTCTGGGAGAAGATGAGGCGGGATGGACATTCTGGGAGAAGATGAGGCGGGATGGACATTCTGGGAGAAGATGAGGCGGGATGGAAGTTCTGGGAGAAGATGAGGCGGGATGGACATTCTGGGAGAAGATGAGGCGGGATGGACATTCTGGGAGAAGATGAGGCGGGATGGAAGTTCTCGGAGAAGATAAGCCGGGATGGAAGTTCTGGGAGAAGATAAGCCGGGATGGACATTCTGGGAGAAGATGCCTTACTGGAACTGAAGCAGGAGAAGGCTAGAGCATTTCTGGAATTGTGAGCTAGCCCTGTGTCGGCGCAGCTGTCGGAGAAACCCCTCAGATTTCCATTGACTGAAGCAGTGGGAGATGCAGATGACATCTCTGGAATGGATTACGTTGTGATTTTCTGGAAGTTTCTCCTGTGGAAAAGGCCTGACATGTTTTGGGGTTATTGTTGGGTGAAGCCCCCTAAGGCCTATAGAATGCTGGACTCCAGAGAAGGGCAGAACTATAGAGGTACAAGTTACTCAGAGTGCTGGACTTCCTGATACCAACCACAGCCAAT
>NC_090650.1:2691295-2698795 GCF_040937935.1 Hyperolius riggenbachi
GGAGAGGAGAGCAGTGCGGACACGCTGCACAGATCACTTATCTGCTTATCCCATTACCTCTCCCTAAAGGGGAACCCCGACCAGACATCAGCAAACACTGCTACAGCCATGGAGAGGAGAGCAGTGCGGACACGCTGCACAGATCGCTTATCTGCTTATCCCATTACCTCTCCCTAAAGGGGAACCCCGGCCAGACATCAGCAAACACTGCTACAGCCATGGAGAGGAGAGCTGTGCGGACACGCTGCACAGATCGCTTATCTGCTTATCCCATTACCTCTCCCTAAAGGGGAACCCCGACCAGACATCAGCAAACACTGCTACAGCCACGGAGAGGAGAGCAGTGCGGACACGCTGCACACATCACTTATCTGCTTATCCCATTACCTCTCCCTAAAGGGGAACCCCGACCAGACATCAGCAAACACTGCTACAGCCATGGAGAGGAGAGCAGTGCGGACACGCTGCACAGATCACTTATCTGCTTATCCCATTACCTCTCCCTAAAGGGGAACCCCGGCGAGACATCAGCAAACACTGCTACAGCCCTGGAGAGGAGAGCAGTGCGGACACGCTGCACAGATCGCTTATCTGCTTATCCCATTACCTCTCCCTAAAGGGGAACCCCGACCAGACATCAGCACACACTGCTACAGCCATGGAGAGGAGAGCAGTGCGGACACGCTGCACAGATCACTTATCTGCTTATCCCATTACCTCTCCCTAAAGGGGAACCCCGACCAGACATCAGCAAACACTGCTACAGCCACGGAGAGGAGAGCAGTGCGGACACGCTGCACAGATCGCTTATCTGCTTATCCCATTACCTCTCCCTAAAGGGGAACCCCGACCAGACATCAGCAAACACTGCTACAGCCATGGAGAGGGAGCAGTGCAGACACGCTGCACAGATCACTTATCTGCTTATCCCATTACCTCTCCCTAAAGGGGAACCCCGGCCAGACATCAGCAAACACTGCTACAGCCATGGAGAGGAGAGCAGTGCGGACACGCTGCACAGATCACTTATCTGCTTATCCCATTACCTCTCCCTAAAGGGGAACCCCGACCAGACATCAGCAAACACTGCTACAGCCCTGGAGAGGAGAGCAGTGCGGACACGCTGCACACATCACTTATCTGCTTATCCCATTACCTCTCCCTAAAGGGGAACCCCGCCCAGACATCAGCAAACACTGCTACAGCCATGGAGAGGAGAGCAGTGCGGACACGCTGCACAGATCACTTATCTGCTTATCCCATTACCTCTCCCTAAAGGGGAACCCCGACCAGACATCAGCAAACACTGCTACAGCCATGGAGAGGAGAGCTGTGCGGACACGCTGCACAGATCGCTTATCTGCTTATCCCATTACCTCTCCCTAAAGGGGAACCCCGGCCAGACATCAGCAAACACTGCTACAGCCATAGAGAGGAGAGCAGTGCGGACACGCTGCACAGATCACTTATCTGCTTATCCCATTACCTTTCCCTAAAGGGGAACCCCGACCAGACATCAGCAAACACTGCTACAGCCCTGGAGAGGAGAGCAGTGCGGACATGCTGCACAGATCACTTATCTGCTTATCCCATTACCTCTCCCTAAAGGGGAACCCCGGCCAGACATCAGCAAACACTGCTACAGCCATGGAGAGGAGAGCAGTGCGGACACGCTGCACAGATCACTTATCTGCTTATCCCATTACCTCTCCCTAAAGGGCAACCCCGACCAGACATCAGCAAACACTGCTACAGCCATGGAGAGGAGAGCAGTGCGGACACGCTGCACAGATCACTTATCTGCTTATCCCATTACCTCTCCCTAAAGGGGAACCCCGACCAGACATCAGCAAACACTGCTACAGCCATGGAGAGGAGAGCAGTGCGGACACGCTGCACAGATCACTTATCTGCTTATCCCATTACCTCTCCCTAAAGGGGAACCCCGACCAGACATCAGCAAACACTGCTACAGCCATGGAGAGGAGAGCAGTGCGGACACGCTGCACAGATCGCTTATCTGCTTATCCCATTACCTCTCCCTAAAGGGGAACCCCGGCCAGACATCAGCAAACACTGCTACAGCCATGGAGAGGAGAGCTGTGCGGACACGCTGCACAGATCGCTTATCTGCTTATCCCATTACCTCTCCCTAAAGGGGAACCCCGGCCAGACATCAGCAAACACTGCTACAGCCCTGGAGAGGAGAGCTGTGCGGACACGCCACACAGATCACTTATCTGCTTATCCCATTACCTCTCCCTAAAGGGGAACCCCGACCAGACATCAGCAAACACTGCTACAGCCACGGAGAGGAGAGCAGTGCGGACACGCTGCACACATCACTTATCTGCTTATCCCATTACCTCTCCCTAAAGGGGAACCCGGCCAGACATCAGCAAACACTGCTACAGCCATGGAGAGGAGAGCAGTGCGGACACGCTGCACAGATCACTTATCTGCTTATCCCATTACCTCTCCCTAAAGGGCAACCCCGACCAGACATCAGCAAACACTGCTACAGCCATGGAGAGGAGAGCAGTGCGGACACGCTGCACAGATCACTTATCTGCTTATCCCATTACCTCTCCCTAAAGGGGAACCCCGACCAGACATCAGCAAACACTGCTACAGCCATGGAGAGGAGAGCAGTGCGGACACGCTGCACAGATCACTTATCTGCTTATCCCATTACCTCTCCCTAAAGGGGAACCCCGACCAGACATCAGCAAACACTGCTACAGCCATGGAGAGGAGAGCAGTGCGGACACGCTGCACAGATCGCTTATCTGCTTATCCCATTACCTCTCCCTAAAGGGGAACCCCGGCCAGACATCAGCAAACACTGCTACAGCCATGGAGAGGAGAGCTGTGCGGACACGCTGCACAGATCGCTTATCTGCTTATCCCATTACCTCTCCCTAAAGGGGAACCCCGACCAGACATCAGCAAACACTGCTACAGCCACGGAGAGGAGAGCAGTGCGGACACGCTGCACACATCACTTATCTGCTTATCCCATTACCTCTCCCTAAAGGGGAACCCCGACCAGACATCAGCAAACACTGCTACAGCCATGGAGAGGAGAGCAGTGCGGACACGCTGCACAGATCACTTATCTGCTTATCCCATTACCTCTCCCTAAAGGGGAACCCCGACCAGACATCAGCACACACTGCTACAGCCATGGAGAGGAGAGCAGTGCGGACACGCTGCACACATCACTTATCTGCTTATCCCATTACCTCTCCCTAAAGGGCAACCCCGACCAGACATCAGCAAACACTGCTACAGCCCTGGAGAGAAGAGCAGTGCGGACACGCTGCACAGATCACTTATCTGCTTATCCCATTACCTCTCCCTAAAGGGGAACCCCGACCAGACATCAGCACACACTGCTACAGCCATGGAGAGGAGAGCAGTGCGGACACGCTGCACACATCACTTATCTGCTTATCCCATTACCTCTCCCTAAAGGGGAACCCCGGCCAGACATCAGCAAACACTGCTACAGCCCTGGAGAGAAGAGCAGTGCGGACACGCTGCAAAGATCACTTATCTGCTTATCCCATTACCTCTCCCTAAAGGGGAACCCCGGCCAGACATCAGCAAACACTGCTACAGCCATGGAGAGGAGAGCTGTGCGGACACGCTGCACAGATCGCTTATCTGCTTATCCCATTACCTCTCCCTAAAGGGGAACCCCGGCCAGACATCAGCAAACACTGCTACAGCCCTGGAGAGGAGAGCAGTGCGGACACGCTGCACAGATCACTTATCTGCTTATCCCATTACCTCTCCCTAAAGGGGAACCCCGGCCAGACATCAGCAAACACTGCTACAGCCACGGAGAGGAGAGCAGTGCGGACACGCTGCACAGATCACTTATCTGCTTATCCCATTACCTCTCCCTAAAGGGGAACCCCGACCAGACATCAGCTAACACTGCTACAGCCCTGGAGAGGAGAGCAGTGCGGACACGCTGCACACATCACTTATCTGCTTATCCCATTACCTCTCCCTAAATGGGAACCCCGGCCAGACATCAGCAAACACTGCTACAGCCATGGAGAGGAGAGCAGTGCGGACACGCTGCACACATCACTTATCTGCTTATCCATTACCTCTCCCTAAAGGGGAACCCCGACCAGACATCAGCAAACACTGCTACAGCCATGGAGAGGAGAGCAGTGCGGACACGCTGCACAGATCACTTATCTGCTTATCCCATTACCTCTCCCTAAAGGAGAACCCCGACCAGACATCAGCAAACACTGCTACAGCCATGGAGAGGAGAGCAGTGCGGACACGCTGCACACATCACTTATCTGCTTATCCATTACCTCTCCCTAAAGGGGAACCCCGACCAGACATCAGCAAACACTGCTACAGCCATGGAGAGGAGAGCAGTGCGGACACGCTGCACAGATCACTTATCTGCTTATCCCATTACCTCTCCCTAAAGGGGAACCCCGGCCAGACATCAGCAAACACTGCTACAGCCATGGAGAGGAGAGCAGTGCGGACACGCTGCACAGATCACTTATCTGCTTATCCATTACCTCTCCCTAAAGGGGAACCCCGGCCAGACATCAGCAAACACTGCTACAGCCATGGAGAGGAGAGCAGTGCGGACACGCTGCACAGATCACTTATCTGCTTATCCCATTACCTCTCCCTAAAGGGGAACCCCGACCAGACATCAGCAAACACGGCTACAGCCATGGAGAGGAGAGCAGTGCGGACACGCTGCACAGATCACTTATCTGCTTATCCCATTACCTCTCCCTAAAGGGGAACCCCGACCAGACATCAGCAAACACTGCTACAGCCCTGGAGAGGAGAGCAGTGCGGACACGCTGCACAGACCACTTATCTGCTTATCCCATTACCTCTCCCTAAAGGGGAACCCCGACCAGACATCAGCAAACACTGCTACAGCCATGGAGAGGAGAGCAGTGCGGACACGCTGCACACATCACTTATCTGCTTATCCCATTACCTCTCCCTAAAGGGGAACCCCGGCCAGACATCAGCAAACACTGCTACAGCCATGGAGAGGAGAGCTGTGCGGACACGCTGCACAGATCACTTATCTGCTTATCCCATTACCTCTCCCTAAAGGGGAACCCCGACCAGACATCAGCAAACACTGCTACAGCCATGGAGAGGGAGCAGTGCGGACACGCTGCACATATCACTTATCTGCTTATCCCACTACCTCTCCCTAAAGGGGAACCCCGACCAGACATCAGCACACACTGCTACAGCCACGGAGAGGAGAGCAGTGCGGACACGCTGCACAGATCACTTATCTGCTTATCCCATTACCTCTCCCTAAAGGGGAACCCCGACCAGACATCAGCAAACACTGCTACAGCCACGGAGAGGAGAGCAGTGCGGACACGCTGCACAGATCACTTATCTGCTTATCCCATTACCTCTCCCTAAAGGGGAACCCCGACCAGACATCAGCAAACACTGCTACAGCCCTGGAGAGGAGAGCAGTGCGGACACGCTGCACAGATCACTTATCTGCTTATCCCATTACCTCTCCCTAAAGGGGAACCCCGGCCAGACATCAGCAAACACTGCTATAGCCATGGAGAGGAGAGCTGTGCGGACACGCTGCACAGATCGCTTATCTGCTTATCCATTACCTCTCCCTAAAGGGGAACCCCGGCCAGACATCAGCAAACACTGCTACAGCCATGGAGAGGAGAGCTGTGCGGACACGCTGCACAGATCGCTTATCTGCTTATCCTATTACCTCTCCCTAAAGGGGAACCCCGACCAGACATCAGAAACCACTGCTACAGCCATGGAGAGGAGAGCAGTGCGGACACGCTGCACAGATCACTTATCTGCTTATCCCATTACCTCTCCCTAAAGGGGAACCCCGGCCAGAGATCAGCAAACACTGCTACAGCCCTGGAGAGGAGAGCAGTGCGGACACGCTGCACAGATCACTTATCTGCTTATCCCATTACCTCTCCCTAAAGGGGAACCCCGGCCAGACATCAGCAACCACTGCTACAGCCATGGAGAGGAGAGCAGTGCGGACACGCTGCACACATCACTTATCTGCTTATCCCATTACCTCTCCCTAAAGGGGAACCCCGGCCAGACATCAGCAAACACTGCTACAGCCATGGAGAGGAGAGCAGTGCGGACACGCTGCACACATCACTTATCTGCTTATCCCATTACCTCTCCCTAAAGGGGAACCCCGGCCAGACATCAGCAAACACTGCTACAGCCATGGAGAGGAGAGCAGTGCGGACACGCTGCACACATCACTTATCTGCTTATCCCATTACCTCTCCCTAAAGGGGAACCCCGGCCAGACATCAGCAAACACTGCTACAGCCATGGAGAGGAGAGCAGTGCGGACACGCTGCACAGATCACTTATCTGCTTATCCCATTACCTCTCCCTAAAGGGGAACCCCGACCAGACATCAGCAAACACTGCTACAGCCATGGAGAGGAGAGCAGTGCGGACACGCTGCACAGATCACTTATCTGCTTATCCCATTACCTCTCCCTAAAGGGGAACCCCGGCCAGACATCAGCAAACACTGCTACAGCCATTGAGAGGAGAGCAGTGCGGACACGCTGCACAGATCGCTTATCTGCTTATCCCATTACCTCTCCCTAAAGGGGAACCCCGGCCAGACATCAGCAAACACTGCTACAGCCCTGGAGAGGAGAGCAGTGCGGACACGCTGCACAGATCACTTATCTGCTTATCCCATTACCTCTCCCTAAAGGGGAACCCCGGCCAGACATCAGCAAACACTGCTACAGCCATGGAGAGGAGAGCAGTGCGGACACGCTGCACAGATCACTTATCTGCTTATCCCATTACCTCTCCCTAAAGGGGAACCCCGACCAGACATCAGCAAACACTGCTACAGCCATGGAGAGGAGAGCAGTGCGGACACGCTGCACAGATCACTTATCTGATTATCCCATTACCTCTTCCTAAAGGGGAACCCCGGCCAGACATCAGCAAACACTGCTACAGCCATGGAGAGGAGAGCTGTGCGGACACGCTGCACAGATCGCTTATCTGCTTATCCCATTACCTCTCCCTAAAGGGGAACCCCGGCCAGACATCAGCAAACACTGCTACAGCCATGGAGAGGAGAGCTGTGCGGACACGCTGCACAGATCGCTTATCTGCTTATCCCATTACCTCTCCCTAAAGGGGAACCCCGGCCAGACATCAGCAAACACTGCTACAGCCCTGGAGAGGAGAGCTGTGCGGACACGCCACACAGATCACTTATCTGCTTATCCCATTTCCTCTCCCTAAAGGGGAACCCCGACCAGACATCAGCAAACACTGCTACAGCCACGGAGAGGAGAGCAGTGCGGACACGCTGCACACATCACTTATCTGCTTATCCCATTACCTCTCCCTAAAGGGGAACCCCGACCAGACATCAGCAAACACTGCTACAGCCATGGAGAGGAGAGCAGTGCGGACACGCTG
>NC_090650.1:2708795-2758795 GCF_040937935.1 Hyperolius riggenbachi
TACTGTAGATTTACCCCTTTGGGGGGGTTGTAGTTCATACAGATGGTCCATGAGGTGCAAATGATCAAATGATTTTGGCTTTCATGGAAGTCTAATGCACATTGAATGGGCTAGAATCAGTCAGTCATGTGGGGACATGCTGTAAGGGACTTACCTCCGGGATCCGGCGACGTGGCCATCTCTGCCAAAAGCGCGTCGCGTCCTGGCACTTCCGAATGTCGGCAGCCGTCCTCCGCTGGTGACGCACGCACTAGGGATCGCTCTGCGTATACTGGTGGGCGGATGTCTCGCTCCTCTCGGCCGCAGTATGGTCTGAGGCGGCGACAGAGGTAGTGTCAGCTGACACTTAGGCAGGGGTTTATTTAATTAATATAATGGATGCTGGCCCTGGCTGGGATTGAACCCTGGCCTCTCATATCAGAGGTGATGCCCTTGACCACTACGCTATAGCTGACACACAGTCAGGATGTTTTGCTGGTCAGTACTCGTTAGTCAGCTGACATGTATTGCCACCTGTGTTAGCTGATCTCTTTGTCAGCTGACACTTAAACGGGATTAATGCCTGTGTGTGATTGGCTGCTGTACTGGGGCGTAGCTAGGGGTGGGCAGGGTAGGTCATGTGCCCCCGGGCGCTGGGTCCCTAGGGGCGCCCAGCTGTGACCTGAGGTTTTGTTTTAATATATATTTATTTAATTATAGCGGAAGTGCAGAGAAGAGGGAGAGCAGTGGGCACAGCGGTGGGGAAGGGCAGACATCCCCCCTTCCCTAACCTTGGGGCTCCCCCTCTCTCTCGCTCCCCTCTCCAGATATGAGGGGCGGGTGACAGAACACTTACCCTATACACGGAGCATAGAAAGTTCTGTGCTCCACTACACTGATCTAGTCTAGATCAGAGTAGCAGAGCACAGATCGGTCTACTCCTCAGGGAATAGAGTAAGTGTTCTGTCGCCCGCCGCTCATATTTGGAGGGGGGACCAAGAAAGAGGGGGAAACCCAAGGTGAGGTAAAGGGGGGGGGCGTCCGCTCTTCCCCACTGCTCTCCCTCTTCTCTGGGCTCCCGCTGGGGGGGGGACGACACCTGGCTACTAGTGTTGGGCGAACATCTAGATGTTCGGGTTCGGGCCGAACAGGCCGAACATGGCCGCGATGTTCGGGTGTTCGACCCGAACTCCGAACATAATGGAAGTCAATGGGGACCCGAACTTTTGTGCTTTGTAAAGCCTCCTTACATGCTACATACCCCAAATTTACAGGGTATGTGCACCTTGGGAGTGGGTACAAGAGGGAAAAAAAATTAGCAAAAAGAGCTTATAGTTTTTGAGAAAATCGATTTTAAAGCTTCAAAGGGAAAACTGTCTTTTAAATGCGGGACATGTCTGTTTTCTTTGCACAGGTAACATGCTTTTTGTCGGCATGCAGTCATAAATGTAATACATATAAGAGGTTCCAGGAAAAGGGACCGGTAACGCTAACCCAGCAGCAGCACACGTGATGGAACAGGAGGAGGGTGGCGCAGGAGGAGAAGGCCACGCTTTGAGACACAACAACCCAGGCCTTGCATGAGGACAAGAAGCGTGCGGATAGCAATTTGCATTTTGTCGCCATGCAGTCATAAATGTAATACAGATGAGAGGTTCAATAAACAGGGACCGGAAACGCTAACCCATCACAGATGTTCATTGTTCATGTTACTTGGTTGGGGTCCGGGAGTGTTGCGTAGTCGTTTCCAATCCAGGATTTATTCATTTTAATTTGAGTCAGACGGTCTGCATTTTCTGTGGAGAGGCGGATACGCCGCCGATCTGTGACGATGCCTCCGGCAGCACTGAAACAGCGTTCCGACATAACGCTGGCTGCCGGGCAAGCCAGCACCTCTATTGCGTACATTGCCAGTTTGTGCCAGGTGTCTAGCTTCAATACCCAATAGTTGAAGGGTGCAGATGGATTGTTCAACACAGCTACGCCATCTGACATGTAGTCCTTGACCATCTTCTCCAGGCGATCGGTGTTGGAGGTGGATCTGCACGCTTGCTGTTCTGTGTGCTGCTGCATGGGTGTCAGAAAATTTTCCCACTCCAAGGACACTGCCGATACCATTCCCTTTTGGGCACTAGCTGCGGCTTGTGTTGTTTGCTGCCCTCCTGGTCGTCCTGGGTTTGCGGAAGTCAGTCTGTCGGCGTACAACTGGCTAGAGGAGGGGGAGGATGTCAATCTCCTCTCTAAAGTCTCCACAAGGGCCTGCTGGTATTCTTCCATTTTGACCTGTCTGGCTCTTTCTTCAAGCAGTTTTGGAACATTGTGTTTGTACCGTGGATCCAGAAGGGTATAAACCCAGTAATTGGTGTTGTCCAGAATGCGCACAATGCGTGGGTCGCGTTCAATGCAGTCCTTGGCCGAAGAGGTCATAGCCTAGGGTCACAAAACCTGTTTATTTGGGCAATTTCAATGGTGGCGAGTCTGACGTACATAAATCGCAGCAATGGCCGTTAGCAACGTCTGAATCTCACGAAATGTCTCATGCAGGTAGAAGACATATTGTTAGACTTGGGCTCCAAAGATGGGTTCCCTACATCTCTGCAAACCAGAGTTACAGGGCTCCAAATTTGGTAAAATCCCCCATAGGCTTTCATTGGGCCTCCTATTTACAGTTCCAAAATCTCACATCTTTTCAAAGGGCAATTACTCAGCAGTGGCAAATTTTCTAGCATTGTAGGGACCCTTAGGGGGAACATGACTGGTGAGTTTCGGGCCCCTAGGCCGAAGAGGTCATAGCCTAGGGTCACAAAAACCTGTTTATTTGGGCTATTTCAATGGTAGTGATGGTGACGTACATAAATCGCAGCAATGGCCGTTAGCAAAGTCTGAATCTCACGAAATGTCTCATGCAGGTAGAAGACATATTGTTAGACTTGGATTCCAAAGATGGGGTCCCTACATCTCTGCAAACCAGAGTTACAGGGGTCCAAAATGGGTAAAATCCCCCATAGGATTTCATTGCCTCCCTATTTCACTTTCCAAAATCTCACATCTTTTCAAAGGGCAATGGCTCAGCAGTACCAAAATTTCTAGCATTGTAGGGACCCTTAGGGGGAACATGACTGGTGAGTTTCGGGCCCCTAGGCCGAAGAGGTCATAGCCTAGGGTCACAAAACCTGTTTATTTGGGCTATTTCAATGGTAGTGATGGTGACGTACATAAATCGCAGCAATGGCCGTTAGCAAAGTCTGAATCTCACGAAATGTCTCATGCAGGTAGAAGACATATTGTTAGACTTGGATTCCAAAGATGGGGTCCCTACATCTCTGCAAACCAGAGTTACAGGGGTCCAAAATTGGTAAAATCCCCCATAGGATTGCATTGCCTCCCTATTTCACTTTCCAAAATCTCACATCTTTTCAAAGGGCAATGGCTCAGCAGTACCAAATTTTCTAGCATTGTAGGGACCCTTAGGGGGAACATGACTGGTGAGTTTCGGGCCCCTAGGCTGAAGAGGTCATAGCCTAGGGTCACAAAAACCTGTTTATTTGGGCTATTTCAATGGTAGTGATGGTGACGTACATAAATCGCAGCAATGGCCGTTAGCAAAGTCTGAATCTCACGAAATGTCTCATGCAGGTAGAAGACATATTGTTAGACTTGGATTCCAAAGATGGGGTCCCTACATCTCTGCAAACCAGAGTTACAGGGGTCCAAAATTGGTAAAATCCCCCATAGGATTTCATTGCCTCCCTATTTCACTTTCCAAAATCTCACATCTTTTCAAAGGGCAATGGCTCAGCAGTACCAAATTTTCTAGCATTGTAGGGACCCTTAGGGGGAACATGACTGGTGAGTTTCGGGCCCCTAGGCTGAAGAGGTCATAGCCTAGGGTCACAAAACCTGTTTATTTGGGCTATTTCAATGGTAGTGATGGTGACGTACATAAATCGCAGCAATGGCCGTTAGCAAAGTCTGAATCTCACGAAATGTCTCATGCAGGTAGAAGACATATTGTTAGACTTGGATTCCAAAGATGGGGTCCCTACATCTCTGCAAACCAGAGTTACAGGGGTCCAAAATTGGTAAAATCCCCCATAGGATTGCATTGCCTCCCTATTTCACTTTCCAAAATCTCACATCTTTTCAAAGGGCAATGGCTCAGCAGTACCAAATTTTCTAGAATTGTAGGGACCCTTAGGGGGAACATGACTGGTGAGTTTCGGGCCCCTAGGCCGAAGAGGTCATAGCCTAGGGTCACAAAAACCTGTTTATTTGGGCTATTTCAATGGTAGTGATGGTGGCGTACATAAATCTCAGCAATGGCCGTTAGCAAAGTCTGAATCTCACGAAATGTCTCATGCAGGTAGAAGACATATTGTTAGACTTGGATTCCAAAGATGGGGTCCCTACATCTCTGCAAACCAGAGTTACAGGGGTCCAAAATTGATAAAATCCCCCATAGGATTTCATTGCCTCCCTATTTCACTTTCCAAAATCTCACATCTTTTCAAAGGGCAATGGCTCAGTAGTACCAAATTTTCTAGCATTGTAGGGACCCTTAGGGGGATCATGACTGGTGAGTTTTGCCACTGCTGAGCCATTGCCCTTTGAAATGGTGTGAGATTTTGGAACGGTAAATAGGAGGCCCAATGAAATCCTATGGGGGATTTTACCCATTTTGGACCCCTGTAACTCTGGTTTGCAGAGATGTAGGGACCCCATCTTTGGAATCCAAGTCTAACAATATGTCTTCTACCTGCATGAGACATTTCGTGAGATTCAGACGTTGCTAACGGCCATGGCTGCGATTTATGTACGCCACCATCACTACCATTGAAATAGCCCAAATAAACAGGTTTTTGTGACCCTAGGCTATGACCTCTTCGGCCTAGGGGCCCGAAACTCACCAGTCATGTTCCCCCTAAGGGTCCCTACAATGCTAGAAAATTTGGTACTGCTGAGCCATTGCCCTTTGAAAAGATGTGAGATTTTGGAAAGTGAAATAGGGAGGCAATGAAATCCTATGGGGGATTTTACCAATTTTGGACCCCTGTAACTCTGGTTTGCAGAGATGTAGGGACCCCATCTTTGGAATCCAAGTCTAACAATATGTCTTCTACCTGCATGAGACATTTCGTGAGATTCAGACTTTGCTAACGGCCATTGCTGCGATTTATGTACGTCACCATCACTACCATTGAAATAGCCCAAATAAACAGGTTTTTGTGACCCTAGGCTATGACCTCTTCGGCCTAGGGGCCCGAAACTCACCAGTCATGTTCCCCCTAAGGGTCCCTACAATGCTAGAAAATTTGGTACTGCTGAGCCATTGCCCTTTGAAAAGATGTGAGATTTTGGAAAGTGAAATAGGGAGGCAATGAAATCCTATGGGGGATTTTACCAATTTTGGACCCCTGTAACTCTGGTTTGCAGAGATGTAGGGACCCCATCTTTGTAATCCAAGTCTAACAATATGTCTTCTACCTGCATGAGACATTTCGTGAGATTCAGACGTTGCTAACGGCCATTGCTGCGATTTATGTACGTCAGACTCGCCACCATTGAAATTGCCCAAATAAACAGGTTTTGTGACCCTAGGCTATAACCTCTTCGGCCTAGGACTGCATTGAACGCGACCCACGCATTGTGCGCATTCTGGACAACACCAATTACTGGGTTTATACCCTTCTGGATCCACGGTACAAACACAATGTTCCAAAACTGCTTGAAGAAAGAGCCAGACAGGTCAAAATGGAAGAATACCAGCAGGCCCTTGTGGAGACTTTAGAGAGGAGATTGACATCCTCCCCCTCCTCTAGCCAGTTGTACGCCGACAGACTGACTTCCGCAAACCCAGGACGACCAGGAGGGCAGCAAACAACACAAGCCGCAGCTAGTGCCCAAAAGGGAATGGTATCGGCAGTGTCCTTGGAGTGGGAAAATTTTCTGACACCCATGCAGCAGCACACAGAACAGCAAGCGTGCAGATCCACCTCCAACACCGATCGCCTGGAGAAGATGGTCAAGGACTACATGTCAGATGGCGTAGCTGTGTTGAACAATCCATCTGCACCCTTCAACTATTGGGTATCGAAGCTAGACACCTGGCACAAACTGGCAATGTACGCAATAGAGGTGCTGGCTTGCCCGGCAGCCAGCGTTATGTCGGAACGCTGTTTCAGTGCTGCCGGAGGCATTGTCACAGATCGGCATATCCGCCTCTCCACAGAAAATGCAGACCGTCTGACTCAAATTAAAATGAATAAATCCTGGATTGGAAACGACTACGCAACACTCCCGGACCCCAACCAAGTAACATGAACAATGAACATCTGTGATGGGTTAGCGTTTCCGGTCCCTGTTTATTGAACCTCTCATCTGTATTACATTTATGACTGCATGGCGACAAAATGCAAATTGCTATCCGCACGCTTCTTGTCCTCATGCAAGGCCTGGGTTGTTGTGTCTCAAAGCGTGGCCTTCTCCTCCTGCGCCACCCTCCTCCTGTTCCATCACGTGTGCTGCTGCTGGGTTAGCGTTACTGGTCCCTTTTCCTGGAACCTCTTATATGTATTACATTTATGACTGCATGCCGACAAAAAGCATGTTACCTGTGCAAAGAAAACAGACATTTCCCGCATTTAAAAGACAGTTTTCCCTTTGAAACTTTAAAATCGATTTTCTCAAAAACTATAAGCTCTTTTTGCTAATTTTTTTTCCTCTTGTACCCACTCCCAAGGTGCACATACCCTGTAAATTTGGGGTATGTAGCATATAAGGAGGCTTTACAAAGCACGAAAGTTCGGGTCCCCATTGACTTCCATTATGTTCGGAGTTCGGCCATGTTCGGCCCGAACCCGAACATCTGGATGTTCGCCCAACACTTTACGTGACCCGTTCGGCCAATCACAGCGCTAGCCGAAAGTTCGGGTAACGTTCGGCCATGCGCTCTTAGTTCGGCCGTATGGCCGAACAGTTTGGCCGAACACCATCAGGTGTTCGGCCGAACCCGAACATCACCCGAACAGGGTGATGTTCTGCAGAACCCGAACAGTGGTGAACACTGTTCGCCCAACACTACTGGCTACCTATTCTGGTGATTAATATACCCCTGGCTACCTATTTTGGGGATTACAATACCCCTGGCTACATATACTGGGCACATATACCACTGGCTACATATACTGGGCACATATACCCCTGGCTACATATACTGGGCACATATACCACTGGCTACATATACTGGGCACATATACCCCTGGCTACATATACTGGGCACATATACCACTGGCTACATATACAGGGGACATATACACCTGGCTACATATACTGGGGGAACATGTACACCTGGTTACCTATTCTGGGGACACATATAGGCCTGGTTTACTGCCACTGGGGACACCTATAGACCTGGTTACCTATACTAGGGGTACCTATTTTGGGGAACAGCTGCCAGATTATATGTATGTTGGGGTAACCACTGCTGCCAGATTACGTCTATTTTGGGGGAACCATTGTCATATTATCTGTATTCTGAAGGAACATCTGCCTAATTACATGTATTTTTGGTGAAATGTTGTCAGATTACATGTATTTTGGGTGGAAACACTATGGCAGAGCTTAAACTTCCCTGGCAGACCTCTTACACCACTGCTAAGGTCATGTATATTTGGCTCCACCCATTACCACACCCACATTATGTTGCATGGCCACGCCCCTTTTTTGGTGGGGCACGCATACTTCTCCCCTTAGAGGGCACATTAATAGTCTTTGTCCCCGGGCGCTGAAAGCCCTAGCTACGCCTCTGTATGCATGTGGCCGGCCACTGGTTGGATGCTGTCAGTATTTAAATCTTGCTGTGACAGTTGCATGTTGCCCGTGATAGCTTGCTTTGTGCTCTGTTCAGTGCTCTGTTTACCTGCTGTTGTTATATTGGATTATCTGGACTTTAACCTCTGCTTGTTTACTGGACCTCCCTTGTCTGCTGCCTGAACTGACCTATTGCCTGGATTATCGTTACGGCTGTTTGCTGCCTGGTTTGACCTCGGATACGTTCTTGACCTCTCTTCTGCCTAGCCCTCCAGTAATGCAATATCTCTGTTTCCCGTGTATGACCCTGGACTGTTACTGGACTCTGCTACTCTGTATCCCTGTTTAGGACTGGAAGTTTATTTGCTCACCCTGCATTCAGCTCCAATACCTTGCACACTACAGGCCTGGGTGTAACCGAAGTCGGGTAGGTGTTGTCTCTCACCTCTCGTTCAAGCTGGGACTCGCCACATATGGTAAAGCGTGTGGAGGGCATTGGAGCTGATTTGTGGGTAGATATCCCTACAGGCCTGACACATGCATTCCATTGGTTCGGGTCCAAGTCACATTTTGACATCTCCACTGGTTACGGGTTGGATTTGTATTCTATATTCGGTAATGATTTGCCCTTCGAACATTTCCATCTGCTAAATCTCTGACAACTGATGCTGAAGGTTCTAAAGGTTGCCATAAACGATTCAGCAAAAACGTGAGCTTTTCTTAACAAAAATAACAGATTGTATAGGAAAAAATGCAATTTCTTTCCCTCCATCTTCAGGCTGTGGTGGAAAATGGATTCATTTTTAGAAAACTTTGAATAGCGTATTTTGGATTGTTTTGATTTTTTTTTTTAAACAATCAATCATGAAAATTGTTTGCATTTAAAAGATTTTTCTAATAAAACAAAAAAAAATAAAAGATTGCACTGTGAATGACCACAATGAGAGACAGTAGTCTAGATTGATGGATCCAGACATGGTGGAGACCTCTGGAGAAAGTGCAGATGGGATAAATTGGTTATTCCTGAGTTACCCACACGGGGTGTACAAATACAAATATACCTTCTAAAAAACCCATTCAAATCCCGGCCTTGATACAGGCGGATAATTTATTCAAGTGCAGAGAGAGTGGGATATTTGATTGGCTAGCCCAGCATGGCCACGCCTCCCCAGCCTTTCACAAACTTTGCTGTGACGTTCTTCGTCTTCTTCATATATCAGCCCCACAGTTCCCCAATATCAGCCAGCAGTCATAGGTGTCCCCCAATATCAGCCAGCAGCCATAGGTGACCCCCAATATCAGCCAGCAGTCATAGGTGTCCCCCAATATCAGCCAGCAGCCATAGGTGACCCCCAATATCAGCCAGCAGCCATAAGTGACCCCCAATATGAGCCAGCAGTCATAGGTGTCCCCCAATATCAGCCAGCAGTCATAGGTGACCCCCAATATCAGCCAGCAGTCATAGGTGACCCCCAATATCAGCCAGCAGTCATAGGTGGCCCCCAATATCAGCCAGCAGCCATAGGTGACCCCCAATATCAGCCAGCAGCCATAGGTGACCCCCAATATCAGCCAGCAGTCATAGGTGGCCCCAATATCAGCCAGCAGTCATAGGTGTCCCCCAATATCAGCCAGCAGTCATAGGTGACCCCCAATATCTCCCAGCAGCCATAGGTGACCCCCAATATCTCCCAGCAGCCATAGGTGACCCCCAATATCAGCCAGCAGTCATAGGTGTCCCCCAATATCAGCCAGCAGCCATAGGTGACCCCCAATATCAGCCAGCAGTCATAGGTGGCCCCAAAATCAGCCAGCAGTCATAGGTGTCCCCCAATATCAGCCAGCAGTCATAGGTGACCCCCAATATCAGCCAGCAGCCATAAGTGACCCCCAATATCAGCCAGCAGTCATAGGTGACCCCCAATATCTCCCAGCAGCCATAGGTGACCCCCAATATCTCCCAGCAGCCATAGGTGACCCCCAATATCAGCCAGCAGTCATAGGTGACCCCCAATATCAGCCAGCAGCCATAAGTGACCCCCAATATGAGCCAGCAGTCATAGGTGTCCCCCAATATCAACCAGCAGTCATAGGTGACCCCCAATATCAGCCAGCAGTCATAGGTGGCCCCAATATCAGCCAGCAGTCATAGGTGGCCCCCAATATCAGCCAGCAGTCATAGGTGGCCCCAATATCAGCCAGCAGTCATAGGTTGCCCCCAATATATATCAGCCAGCAGTCATAGGTGACCCCCAATATCAGCCAGCAGTCATAGGTGGCCCCAATATCAGCCAGCAGTCATAGGTGACCCCCAATATCAGCCAGCAGTCATAGGTGGCCCCAATATCAGCCAGCAGTCATAGGTGGCCCCAATATCAGCCAGCAGTCATAGGTGACCCCCAATATCAGCCAGCAGTCATAGGTTGCCCCCAATATATATCAGCCAGCAGTTATCCTTGTATGTAGGGTTGTTATCGCCATGGTGTCACAGGAGCCCTAGTGGTCAGACCACAAACTGCCTTCCAATCGGTTTCAGCACACAGACCATGCAAGCTTTGGTCGCGATCTTTGCGCAGAAACCGACAGAAATTTGGGCAGCAGCCCGACCAGAAGGGAGCCTGTGGGGTTACGGAAATACAACTTTATACACTATTTCAGGGTATCTGCCACCACCTCTGTTTTCTGAGACAGGGGAACTCACTAACTGGCTATTTCTCGACCTGCAAATAAAACAATTAAAACATGCTGTATTCTGTCTAACCAACAACAAACAATAGTAGCGTCTCTTCAGAGGCCTGGGATCAGTTTCTGTGTGTGCTGAATCATAGGGTAGCTAGAACAACAACTGACGATAGCGTCGGTTTATTGAAAGCAATATAAATAATTAATATATTCAGACAATTATTAAAATCAGCAATTATTGAAACATTAATAGCCAGTATGAAAAATAAAAGAAAGAGAGAAAAATACTTAGTTTCATGGGAAATGTCCTTTTGTGGGAAAATCATCAAGTCCTCGGTTTCAAGTTCCGCAAAGTTCTTTGTTTCAGTTTAATTTAAAATCCAAGCAAAATGGAAAATGTCCTTTGCTCAGTTTAGACAAGATGGCCGATCAAGATGGCCGCTAGCCATGTGTCCTCTGGCTAACACCAGACAGCTCTGTACAGATGGAATGGGGAGGACTGAGGGAAGAGCCCCTCGCATATGCTTTTGATGAAGCTGGTTTGGGGGTGTGGCAATGCCGGCCCCCTCTGAGTTACCACCCAATGACAGTTCATTCCCTCTGAGAGATTTTAGGGCTACACTTATAAAATGCTGTAACTCATGAACGATACACATTATATTTAGGGGGGTAACAGATTCATCCTTGTCGGAAAATACAGATTAATATGACATCAAACATGGCTAGGGCAGCGGGTCAGGTTCCTGAAAAGATTCATATCTCAATAACCGGACGGGCCATCACAATGAATTTCATATCAGCACGGTGGCCAGATTTTACCGAATAAGACTATATGAATTTCATAGCTGTGCGATATTCGGTTTTCGTATACCGACAGGAAATCATACCACCCAGGCTTTCAGATTGGCCATTCATCGGTGCCAAGAAGTCTGGGGGGAACGTAGGTTTGGAGTAGCCCCCTGCTGGGGAGGGAAGCCTTCTGTGTATAGAGCCCCCAGCTGGTGACTAGAGAGGTAATGAAAGATAAACATTCTAAGCTAATTAACACATCAAAAGACACCCTGCATCTACGTCAGGGGCAGAGGGGAAAAATGTGTACTTTAACCTATTTTGGTTCCTGGGCGTAGAAAGTACGTCCAGGAACCATGCGCGCTACCGCGGCCGATCGCGCGCGTGCACGCGCGCTCCCGGCCCGCGGTTCGTTAGCCAGGCAATCAGTGTATCGGGCTATGGTTCCCGATCACTGATTCCTCTCCCCCGCTGAAAAAGCGACAGCTTCTCTCGGAAGCCTCGCTTTTTCTGGCTGTAACGTACCCCATACGTCGCTCTAAGTGTGTGTTACGCTTAGAGTGACGTCATGTAAACAAACTCATGGCCGCCATCTTGTGGTTAAAAAGTAAAACTACAACTAAAAGTAAAAAAAATTAAATTCAAACACACATTTACATTATAAATCACATGTTTACATCCCACCCTCCCAAAACTACCCAAATAAAATGTTTAATATTGAAAAAAAAAAAACATTATAATACAAAAAAAAAAAAAAACATGTAAATATTTACATAAGGGTCTAAACTTTTTAAATATCAATGTGAAGATGAAATACTTCTATATTTTTTTTTTTATTTTAAACTTGTAAATAGTGATAGATTCAAAACGGAAAAAAATGCACCTTTATTTCCAAATAAAATATTGTCGCCATACATTGTGATAGGGACATAGTTTTAACGGTGTAATAACCGGGACAAATGGGCAAATACAATTCGTGAGTTTTAATTATGGAGGCATGTATTATTTTAAAACTATAATGGCTGAAAACTGAGAAATAATGATTTTTTTCAGTTTTTTTCTTATTCTTCCTGTTAAAATACATTTATAGTAAAGTGGCTCTTAGCAAAATGTACCCCCCAAAGAAAGCCTAATTGGTGGCGGAAAAAAAAAGATATAGATCAGTTCATTGTGATAAGTAGTGATAAAGTTATAGGCTAATGAATGGGAGGTGAACATTTCTCAAGTGAAAACGACGGAACGCGAATGGGTTAAAAAAAAACAGGAATGTCTGTTCTGATTCCTGTAATGGCTGCACAAACTTAGCCAGAGAGCGATCAGAAATTGGACTGCGCGGCTCCTTCCAATTCGCCCGCGTTTCTCACGGCTGTTCCCTGACACATGCTTCTTTTTCTTTTTTTTCCAATTAACGTTTTTATTGATAGATTTTCAAACCATACATGTAATGCATATAAGTACAAATGTCACATTATGATCAAGAGGAATATATATCTGAGTGCGATCGTAGAATATTAAGGATAAGTATGCAGGAATAAAGACTTCCAAAAGAACTCTTGACAGGAAATAAGCTACAGAACGTCACACTAGTGAATCAGTGAGCATGATATGACTAAACATTATAACAATCGTAACAGTCCGAAGCAAGAATATATACAACCTTATCACTCGGAAAGAATGGTAACCATATGAAACAAACAAGATTCTAGCTTCCATTCTGTGCTTGTATTATATTGTCTAGTAACCTGCCCACATTTGGTGTCACAGTAACACATTTTATAATTAACCATATTTTGAATATGCAGATATATTTATATATAATGGCCACAATTGATTTGATTATTTCTATAGCAACATATTTAGAAGTGGCTGAGACCTGAAATTGACCACTGTACAAATATTGGAAGAAACATTCTCAGCTGTCTCAGGGATATTATCGGATTCATTTTCTTAACCTACTGTATGTTCCACGTGAAGATATAAGATTTGTATATTTTGTACAGTGAGTGGACCAGCTGGGGGGAGGGGCCAGCTGGGGGGGAGGGGCCAGCTGGGGGGGAGGGCACTATCTTTTCAGTGGGAACATATAGCCAGTCTGGAGACACAGAGTAAGTGAGTAATTTGAATTTCCACTCCATTTTAGGAGAGATGTCTAGGCCAATATGAAAGGGGGCAAGTTCTGGTTTGGGACAGATACTTCTCCCCACTATTTCTGAAATGTCATGAAACACTTTCCCTCATAGGGCTTGATTTACTAAGCAGTGCTAACCTACTTAGTACGTCTAAAGTCTTTAGGCGTGCTAACCAGGGTGCTAAGTAGGTTAGCACCGGTTTTCTCAATCAGATCTCACATTTCAGCTGAGTTTAGACGTGCTAAAGGCCAGTGCTAAAGTTAGCACCGTTTTGTAAATCGAGCCCATAGTGCTTTAATGTGTGGTCCCAAATAATATGGAACCAAGTTCCCTTTCCCCCAATGTCTCCAACATACATCTGAATGTGCTTTAGAATACTTTGCCAGTTTACTCGGTGTTACATACCAGGCATACCAGGCAAATACGTTTCCCAGAGTGCTGTACATTTGGATAGGTTAGACATAAACGATCTCCATCCTTCTATAGTGAAGGAAAGTTTAGCATTGCATAGGAGAGTTTGGCTGGGCAGATGTGACTGTAGATGGATCTCCATGTCTCTCCCATCCCCCATGAATATATCCCAGAGATCAATAAGCACTTAAGCTCTCTGTATAGCGCAGATTGAAGGAGCTGCAATTAGTGCAGAGAGTTGGGGAACTTCAGCCACTGAAGCTGATGGGAAATCTACATTTCAATGCTGTGTGATGCTGCGGAGGAAGATTACAGAGACAATCACACTGGTGCGCAGAATAGCAAGAAGCAAGGTACGAGGTGTATGCTAATACTTCACGCTTCACAGGAGAATGGGGCACACATGTTTTCCTGAAGCCGTGCGCCACTTACTAGAGCTTGTTTATGTCTGAAGAAAAGCTTCTTGATTAGATACTGTCAATAAATGACTTGTAAAATACCTGGCCAGGAGCCCAGCCACCAGCCACCTCCTGCACCGCAGCCTGTCTGTGCTACTGGCTACAATTTTCTCAGAGAGTTCAGTCTGTGCCACATCTCATTGTAGTCTGAACATAGATGCCATCCAGGCAGTAGCCACGCCCACAGAACCTGCTATCACATGCTTCATCACAGCCACTGCTGAGCCATCAAAGAAGAACAAAGTACGGGTATCTGATTACAGTTCTAATCCTCAGAGCTTCTGTTTTGTATGATTCTCAGTCCTCTCCAGTTCTCCACAATTCTCTATTCATCTCCGCTGAAGGCTCATAGACTCCACACACATCCTGAAATGTAATTTGAATACATTTGTGCACACTCACTCACGTTATGCTGGATGTTATCACCAACAGTGGGGAGGAATCTACCAGCTCAGCTCGGCTTGGCAAGTGGTGTTTGGGTTTTTTTTTTTCCCGATGGATATGGGGAGGTGTTTGCAAAATTCCAGAGAGGAACATTCCTGTAGAGCTAGATTCCCATTTTGATTGATCTGGGTAGATGATGGGACCTCATACTTCACTCCTCCTCCTCTTACCAGGGGCGTAGCAATAGGGGTTGCAGAGGTAGCGACCGCAACGGCGCCCTAGGGCCAGAGGGGCCCCAAGGCTCCCTCCATCAACTGCAGTATTAGCTCTCTATTGGTCCTGTGCTCATAATAATCACTTCTATAGATACTTTGAATAGTGGTAATCACTAACACACTGTTCCCCATCCCCTTCTTGCACCTCTGTATCAATTGTTATGTATAGAGTACTTAGGGGGCCCCATTGTAAAACTTGCATTGGGGCCCACAGCTTCTTAGCTATGCCACTGACTCTTACTCCTCCTCCTCCTCCACTTACTCCTCCCTCTTTCCCTCTTCTTCCTCTTACTCCTTCCCCTCTTTGTTTCCTCTTCCTCCTCCTCCTCCTCCTCCTCTTCTTACTCCTGTCTTCAGAACACCCTGAGCGGTAATCCCGAGTCTGGCTCGGGTCAGAAATCCGCAGCACAGAGCGGTAATCCCGAGCCTGAGTGAGTCGTATGCGGAGGCTGCTGCAGATCTCTCTCTCGCTTGATGCTCTTCTTGTTTTTAGGGTTTAAAAGCTTGTGAAAATTTGCACGGCTTTTAGACCCTGAATCTGGGAATAATCAGAACTCCACGGAGGTTACAAACATTCCACGAGGCTGCAGAGTGAGGAGAGACTTCACAATGAGCAGGTAATACATTTAGTCAATGTTTGTAAAAATCAGCAATGGTAAAAAAAATAATCAGTGTTACTCATGGCGTTATTTTCAGCGCAGTTCCTCGTTAATGTTGTGTTTATTATTTGATATTATTTGAGAAGTGTTGCGGCAAGTGCTGCCGGCTGACTCACATCCAGCTGCAGATTACTGATAAGCCTCTTACTCCTTTTATTCAAAGTATTTACAGCATCCATCCTCACCCCCCTGTTACCGGCTCTTTCCATCGCACAGCGTATTACCGACGTCATCTGCGCAATGATCCACTGCTGCGCCATTCAACCGGTCTAAACATAACTCTCGCATCTGAGAAGTATAATATAACCAGCGTCATTAATCAGTCATTAACGAATTAATATGACTGCAGGAAAGAGTCATCTTATTCCATCACCTTTTGCCTTGCAGCTCTGTGTACTCATTCCGGGGGGTCGGGGGGCTTACAGGCGGGGGTGAGCTTCATAAGCATGGAGTATGGGGGGGGGGGCAGGGGGATTTAGCTGTCATCATTCCAAGTGCAGTGACCTCTGATGTGTACCAATAAAGAGGAGGAGTGACCACTGAAGTGTACCAGGATGTGAGAGGAGTGACCACTGACGTGTACCAGGATGTGAGAGGAGTGACCACTGACGTGTACCAAGAAAGAGGAGGAGTGACCACTGAAGTGTACCAGGATGTGAGAGGAGTGACCACTGACGTGTACCAGGATGGGGAGAAGTGACCACTGATGTATACCAGGATGGGGAGTGACCACTGACGTGTGCCAGGATGGGAAAGGAGTGACCACTGACATGTACCAGGATGGGGAGGAGTAACCACTGACGTGTACCAGGATGGGGAGACGTGACCTCTGATGTGTACCAGGATGGGGGAGGAGTGACCACTGATGTATACCAGGATGGGGGAGGAGTGACTACTGACATGTACCAGGATGGGAAAGGAGTGACCACTGGCATGTACCAGGCTGGGAGAGGAGTGACCGCTGACATGTACCAGGATGGGGAGGAGTGACCTCTGACGTGTACCAGGATGGGGAAGGAGTGACCTCCCCGCTGGAGTCCCGTGCTGTGCCTGTGCAACCATCCTGTCTGTCCCCACCCCCCTCCTGCACTCCCCCAGCTTAGTGTGTAAATGCAGAGTATAGTGCAGCAGAAGCTGTGCTCTCATCTCTCCGCTGGAGTCCAGTGCTGTGCCTGTGTGACCATCCTGTCTGTCCCCACCCCCCTCCTGCACTCCCCCAGCTTAGTGTGTAAATGCAGAGTATAGTGCAGCAGAAGCTGTGCTCTCACCTGTCCGCTGGAGTCCAGTGCTGTGCCTGTGTGACCATCCTGTCTGTCCCCGTCCCCCTCCTGCACTCCCCCAGCTTAGTGTGTAAATGCAGAGTTTAGTGCAGCAGAAGCTGTGCTCTCACCTCTCCGCTGGAGTCCAGTGTTGTGCCTGTGTGACCATCCTGTCTGTCCCCATCCCCTTCCTGCACTACCCTAGCTTAGTGTGTAAATGCAGAGTATAGTACAGCAGAAGCTGTGCTCTCACCTCTCTGCTGGAGTCCAGTGCTGTGCCTGTGTGACCATCCTGTCTGTCCCCATCCCCCTCCTGCTCTCCCACAGCTTAGTGTGTAAATGCAGAGTATAGTGCAGCAGAAGCTGTGCTCTCACCTCTCCGCTGGAGTCCAGTGCTGTGCCTGTGTGACCATCCTGTCTGTCCCCGTCCCCCTCCTGCACTCCCCCAGCTTAGTGTGTAAATGCAGAGTTTAGTGCAGCAGAAGCTGTGCTCTCACCTCTCTGCTGGAGTCCAGTGCTGTGCCTGTGTGACCATCCTGTCTGTCCCCATCCCCTTCCTGCTATAACCGAGATTAGTGTGTGAATGCAGAGTATAGTGCAGCAGAAGCTGAAGTCCAGGGGGGGTGACACAGGACTTGGAGAGACAAAAAGGCTAGAAACACCCCTGTTTTTTCTATATCTATATTTGTTCATATACTGCTCCCAGCCGATTCAGCAAATGATGCCTATGTGGACAACAGTCTAGAAGTAGTGACAATCGTGTTGCCTTACACCACTTGATTTCACTCTGATTTCAGTAGAAATCAAAAAACAATACCTGTGCCTGAATGGTAAAGACCTCTGCTGCTACCTATGCCTGAACAGTAAAGACCTCTTCTGCTGCCTGTGCCTGAACAGTAAAGACCTCTGCTGCTACCTGTGCCTGAATGGTAAAGACCTCTGCTGCTACCTGTGCCTGAACAGTAAAGACCTCTTCTGCTGCTACCTGTGCCTGAACAGTAAAGACCTCTGCTGCTACCTGTGCCTGAATGGTAAAGACCTCTTCTGCTGCCTGTGCCTGAACAGTAAAGACCTATGCTGCTACTTATGCCTGAACAGTAAAGATCTCTGCTGCTACCTATGCCTGAACAGTTAAGACAGCAGCTTTTGTCTGGTCAAGTGTCAATTGATTATTTTTATCTACATTTTTCACATTTTGTTCAATTCAGTGTTCTTATCAAATCTAACGTTCAACCATCCAGCAGATTGCGGCTGGCTTAGACCATCAGTTCAGATGGACAGGGTGATTTTTATTTCCACTACTACTATTACCACCACTAATATTACTAATATCAGCGGTAGTGGAGTCTTGTACCGTGTCTGCCGTCACTGCATGCCGGTAGTTTCAGGACGTAGAGGGTGTGACTAGGGATGGTCGGGAATGCCAATTTCTGTTTCCACTGAAAATCCGTATTCCGCCATTGCCAATTACCGCTACCGATTCCGCATTCCGCCATTGCCAATTACCGCTACCAATTCCGCATTCCGCCATTGCCAATTACCGCTACCGATTCTGCATTCTGCCATTGCCAATTACCGCTACCAATTCCGCATTCTGCCATTGCCAATTACCGCTACCAATTCCGCATTCCGCCATTGCCAATTACCGCTACCAATTCCGCATTCCGCCATTGCCAATTACCGCTACCAATTCCGCATTCCGCCATTGCCAATTACCGCTACCAATTCCGCATTCTGCCATTGCCAATTACCGCTACCAATTCCGCATTCTGCCATTGCCAATTACCACTACCAATTCCGCATTCTGCCATTGCCAATTACAGCTACCGATTCCGCTTTCCGCTAACGAGTTCCACATTCCCATGGGGATTTTTGTGGTAATTTCCGCTGATTTTAACATCAATTTTCTCAAAAACTACAAGGTCTTTTTGAAAGATTTTGTTCCCTCTTGTTCCCACTTGTCTGCTTAACATTCCCTGAAAATGTGGTGTTTCTATCTCTTATGTAGAGTTGGGCCGAACCTCCGATTTTAGGTTCGCGAACTTCCGCGGAAGGTTCGGTTCGCGTTAAAGTTCGCGAACCGCAATAGACTTCAATGGGGATGCGAACTTTGAAAAAAAAAAATAATTATGCTGGCCACAAAAGTGATGGAAAAGATGTTTCAAGGGGTCTAACACCTGGAGGGGGGCATGGCGGAGTGGGATACACGCCAAAAGTCCCCAGGAAAAATCTGGATTTGACGCAAAGCAGCGTTTTAAGGGCAGAAATCATATTGAATGCTAAATGACAGGCCTAAAGTGCTTTAAAACATCTTGCATGTGTATACATCAAACAGGGAGTGTAATTAAGGTACTGCTTCACACTGACACACCAAACTGTTCACTGAACAGAACAGGTATGCAGTGGCGGGTCCACTGAACAGAACAGGTATGCAGTGGTGGGTTCACAGAACAGGTATGCAGTGGTGGGTTCACAGAACAGGTATGCAGTGGCAGGATCACTGAACAGGTATGCAGTGGTGGGTGGGTTCACAGAACAGGTATGCAGTGGTGGGTTCACAGAACAGGTATGCAGTGGCAGGATCACTGAACAGGTATGCAGTGGTGGGTGGATTCACAGAACAGGTATGCAGTGGTGGGTTCACAGAACAGGTATGCAGTGGCAGGATCACTGAACAGGTATGCAGTGGTGGGTTCACAGAACAGGTATGCAGTGATGGGTTCACAGAACAGGTATGCAGTGGCAGGATCACTGAACAGGTATGCAGTGGTGGGTGGGTTCACAGAACAGGTATGCAGTGGTGGGTTCACAGAACAGGTATGCAGTGGCAGGATCACTGAACAGGTATGCAGTGGTGGGTGGGTTCACAGAACAGGTATGCAGTGGTGGGTTCACAGAACAGGTATGCAGTGGCAGGATCACTGAACAGGTATGCAGTGGTGGTGGGTGGGTTCACAGAACAGGTATGCAGTGGCAGGATCACTGAACAGGTATGCAGTGGTGGGTGGGTTCACAGAACAGGTATGCAGTGGCAGGATCACTGAACAGGTATGCAGTGGTGGGTTCACAGAACAGGTATGCAGTGGCAGGATCACTGAACAGGTATGCAGTGGTGGGTTCACAGAACAGGTATGCAGTGGCAGGATCACTGAACAGGTATGCAGTCGGCTCACTGAACAGAACAGGTATGCAGTCGGCTCACTGAACAGAACAGGTATGCAGCCAGGAAAAGCTAAGCCTAACTAATCTTTCCCTATGAGAGACAGACAGCAGCTCGCCCTACTCTCTCTAATGCAGGCACACGAGTGGCCGTAATGGCCACCGCTGCCTGCCTTATATAAGGGGGGTGGGGCTCCAGGGGCTAGTGTAGCCTAATTGGCTACACTGGGCCTACTGACTGTGATGTAAAGGGTCAAAGTTGACCCTCATAGTGCATTGTGGGGCGAACCGAACTTCCGGAAACGTTCGCCTGCGAAGTTCGCCGGGAACCGTTCGCCGGCGAACCGTTCGGCCCATCTCTACTCTTATGGAGGCTTTGCTGTTAACCTCTAAATTCGGCATAATGCCGCATATCGGTAAGGCAAATTGTCTGCATTTTACATGAACGTCAACAGTGGCCAACTTTGGCAGTTAATAGCAAAGCCCCGGTAGGTTCTACAAACGCCAAATTTTCAGGGTGTGTGAAGCAGAAAAGTGGAAACAAAAACAAAACAAGTATTTCAAAAAGACCTTTTTGAGGAAAATCGATGTTAAAATCGGCAGAAATTACCGCAAAAATCTGCATTGGAACTGCTATACAGTATAGGCAGAAAGTTGTCCCTGTGATGAATGATACGGAAATCGAGAGGATTAGCGATTCCAGGGGCGTCGCTAGCGCTAAAGATTCGTTCCACGTGCCCCGAACCTTTTGTGGGGTGCCACGAACCTCCCCCAGCAAAATTGCGCAGTTACTCACCTCCTCGAGTCAGCGCTTGGTCTCCAGAGACTGCAGACATCCTCTCCTCCAGGCTTCTACCTCTAGCGTCTGAGAAAGCGGAAGTCCGGAAGAGAGGATGTCTGCAGGCTCAGAGAGCGGGAGGGATGATTACAGGCAGAGCGAACGGATGACAGACAGACGAGGAGAGGAGGTGAGTAATTCCTGCAGAACAAAAATAATTACCAGTAGTGATGGGAATTCCGGCTCTTCTCAGAGAATCGGCTCTTCTGAATCGGCTCCCATTAAAGAGCCGGCTCTTATGGCTCTCAATCGGCTCTTCATTAAATATCACTAGACGCCACTCAGAATCGGAGTAAAAGCCCCGCCCCCGTCTCCATGACAACTCCAGACTGCTTCTCTGGCTCGGGCAATCCCTCCTGCTACTGCTCTGCTCCGCCTCATACACTCCTACAAGCTGCAGCATACACTCCTACAAGCTCCCAGCATGCCTCAGCGCCCTTTATTACACAGCAAAGCAGAGCTGTGTGGGGCGGCTGAGGCATCGGCTCTTTCAAAACTGAGATCCGGCTCTTGTCGTTCGCAGCAAAGAGCCGGCTCTTAGAGCCGGTTCGTTCGCGAACGACCCATCACTAATTACCAGTAAGCAGGGACAGCGTTAGGAGTTGGGCTGTCAGCTCAGCCCATTGCACAGTCTCCCCCTCCTGCCGCTTGCTTTAGTGTCTCAATTGATGATTTGTTTACTGAAAGCATGGGGCTGTCTGTTTCTGAAAGGTGTCTGCAGGTTTTCTGGGACCTAATTTGACCTGCCTATTGATGCGAGGAAACCAGAGTGCCCGGAGGAAACCCACACAGACACAGAGTGAACATACAAACTCCTTGCAGATCCCTGGCTGGGTTTCTAACCAGGAATCCAATGCTGCAAGGAGAGAGTACGAACCACTACGCCACTGTGCTGTATCTGTATACAACTTTGGCTACTAGATGCATATAGTATATGTTACTCAATGCTGCTATCGTTTTATGCTTTTATATGAGATAAGGGACACTGCCTATTTATGTAATATGCTGCATATTTTTTTGTGTGTTTTTTGTGTATTATTGGAGAGGGGGCTTCATTCGACATTTTGCTACCTAGGCCTACTTAGACCCTTGCTAATTGCATGTAAATTTGGCTCCACCTGTGACCACACCTACATTCCGGTCTGTGGCCACACCCATTTTTTGCCGCGGCGCGCGAAGTGCCCTTTGGTGCCCCCGATCTTTTGGAATCCTAGCAACACCCCTGAGCGATTCTGTATTGTATGACATTTTTTTTCTTTTTAAACATACAACAGATGTCTTTCCTTCTCTCTGAGTGAAAGCAAACCCATCACCCACACTAAATTAACTTGTTCAAAAGAATTCCTTGCTGGCCAGGGACACAGAGGTGTGAAACCTAGCCAGAATCTAGGTGTCATACATCCGCAATCTCAGATCTGCACACGAGCTTCTTCTATCCTCTTCTACAATTACCTCCTCACATTCACGTGTACAAGACTTCTCACGTGCCTCACCCCTCCTCTGGAATGCCCTTCCACAACACATCCGCCACTCTCCCACCTTTGAAATCTTTAAACGCTCCCTCAAAACCCACCTTTTCCAACAAGCATATTCTCTAGCTTAGGCCATGCACCCACTAAATAACCTAATTACGCACTGCCTGTACATATACTGTATACTTCCCCCACCTCTTGTTTCCACCCCATTCCTTTAGATTGTAAGCTCGCAAGGGCAGGGCTCTCACCCTTTTGTGTCATGGAATGTTATTAATTCAATTGCTTGCACACTGTTAGAAATTTATACTTTTTAGTCATCCTGTTAAATCAAATTGTAATCAGCAGTGCTGTATCTTGTATCAGTGTTCATATTTTCATGTATATCATTGTCTGTATCATTATGTATCCCTTGTTTGTTTGCTTACATTGTACAGCGCCACGGAATATGTTGGCGCTTTATAAATAAATAATAATAATAATAATAAATACATCAAAGGGTGTTGCTCTGGCTGGTCACACTCAGATGCTAATTGAGCACCAAACGTTCCTTTCATCACAGGAAGGGCTAAGGCAGCTTTCCCAGCGGGAGTGCAGCGGAAGCGGCACTGCTGGGGAACAGGTTTAAATGCATATGGTTTTTAATTTTGGTCTGTTAAATGAAAACCGTGTATAGCACAGCTATGGAATTAATATAGTCTTGTTTGTTAAAATCTGCCCAATGTGCTGATATAAAAATCATAACCCTAACCCATCCGGTTATTGGTGTACGAACCTCCTTGGGGACCGGATAGCCTAACGCACTCATGCAAGATGTCATATTAATCGTTATTTTGTGACAATTATGAATCTGCTATCCACCCAAATATGACATGTATAATTTCTGAGTTACAGTATTTTACAAGTTAAGCTCAAAATCCTCCTAGGAGGAGTTGGACTGTCATTGGTGGGTAATTCAGAGGGGGCAGGCATTGCCACACCTTCAAACCAGCTTCATCAAAAGCACATTGCCAGCAGGCGGACTTGAGTCCTCCATTCTAACATCATCTAGATTACAGCTCGACCTGCTGCTGGGCAGAGGACCCCCCAGTGGCCATCTTGGAACTGTAACCTTTGCTTGGATTACAAACCATAGCTAAAGGGGATCAGTGAATAATGGGGCACAGCGCCTATGCATAAAAATGGCGCCGCATTAAAAAGATACGCTTATCGCCATTTATCGTTAGTACTGCATAATAATGGCGCACAGGGAAAAAAGAAGAAAAACGGCACACACTAACGTTATTTATCAATAGTGGCACACACTAACGTTATTTATCAATAGTGGCACACACTAACGTTATTTATCAATAGTGGCACACACTAACGTTATTTATCAATAGTGGCACACACTAACGTTATTTATCAATAGTGGCACACACTAACGTTATTTATCAATAGTGGCACACACTAACGTTATTTATCAATAGCGCCCTACATAAGCCAAACTGCAGACGTTATTTAACTTCAAAACGGTGAATGGATTTAATGTAACACTGTCAAGGTTAGGGTTAGGCACCAAGGAGCGTTCTGTGGGAGAGTAGGGTTAGGTATAGTTACAGTACAAAATACACCACCAGGGGGGTCTTAGGGTTAGGCACCACCAGGGGGGTGGTTATGGTTAGGCACCACCAGGGGGGTTTAGGGGTTAGGGATAGGTACAGAGAGGGTTCTGTGTGTTAACGCTAAATAACAATAAGGCTTTAACGCTAAATAACAATAAGGCTTTAACGCTAAATAACAATAAGGCTTTAACGTTAAATAGCGATAAGCGGCAAACGGATTAGCGGCAACACTGTGCGCCATTATTCACAGGCGCCATTTTTAGATGGATGCAGCCGAGAGGAGCGTCCTGACTCCAAAGGATTCACCACACATGTACAACTCAAATGCTCGCCACCACCTGTGAGTCAGCACAGGACTGTAAATATTTTAGCACACTGCGAACACTGTAAGTTAACCCATAACTCGTATGCTTGAATCGGGCACAGATAAACAGATCTGGCGCCGATCCCTGCATACAGTTAAGGGTTAACTTACGGTGTTCGCAGTGTGCTAAAATATTTGCAGTCCTGTGCTGACTCACATGTGGTGGCGAGCCTTTGAATTGTATGTGTGTGGTGAATCCTTTGGAGTCAGGACGCTCCTCTCGGCTAATCGGTTCACAGACTGCAAATCTACATATGACAGCGAGACCGAGTTTCTGACTCTGAGTGATTGACCCGATCAAGGACCGTCCCGTGCGGTCTATGACAGTCCCCAGTATAGGTAGAAGGGTGTCCCCAGTATAGGTGGAATGGTGTCCCCAATATAGGTAGAAGGGTGTCCCCAGTATAGGTAGAAGGGTGTCCCCAGTATAGGTGGAATGGTGTCCCCAGTATAGGTGGAATGGTGTCCCCAATATAGGTGGAATGGTGTCCCCAATATAGGTAGAAGGGTGTCCCCAGTATAGGTAGAATGGTGTCCCCAGTATAGGTAGAAGGGTGTCCCCAGTATAGGTAGAAGGGTGTCCCCAGTATAGGTAGAAGGGTGTCCCCAGTATAGGTAGGATGGTGTTTCCACTATAGGTAGAACGGTGTCCCCAGTATAGGTAGAATGGTGTCCCCAGTATAGTAGAATGGTGTTCCCTAGTATAGGCAGCTCACCTGTCGTTCTTGCCCCTGTTCCTCACACATGCTGTCCTTCCTTCAGACCTCCAGATCAGCGCGGTGAGGCAACAGTGAGACCTTCAGATCAGGACCCGAGTGCACAGCAACTGCGCGATTCTCTTCAGATGCAGGAAGTGACAAGTGACGTCACTTCCACATATGAAGTTCCTGGTTGCTGACTGCGCACCGCTTTGAATTTTGGTTGCAGCGCTGATCTGAAGCAGGGTGGTCGTACAGCCAGTGGGGGAGGAAGACTGAGGCAGGCCGGGGTGGAGAGAGCGGTGCCACTGCCATGGCAACAGGCACATAACAATGCTGCCACAGCCTGCACTCTATATGTTCACCTGCTTTGGGTGCAGGCATGAGGCCTATGGCCCTGTGGCACCTATAGCATGAGCCATGCCTGTGCCCCTGCAGATACGCCATTGTGCACCAGGGCACTTGGGCCAGAGGGTCTGGCAGGGGCTCTTCCACAACCACAGTATTACCTCTTGTCCTGTGCTGGTAATTAGAGTTGGGCCGAACCTCCGATTTTAGGTTCGCGAACCGGGTTCGCGAACTTTCGCGGAAGGTTCGGTTCGCGTTAAAGTTCGCGAACCGCAATAGACTTCAATGGGGATGCGAACTTTGAAAAAAAAAAGAATTATGCTGGCCACAAAAGTGATGGAAAAGATGTTTCAAGGGGTCTAACACCTGGAGGGGGGCATGGCGGAGTGGGATAGATGCCAAAAGTCCCCGGGAAAAATCTGGATTTGACGCAAAGCAGCGTTTTAAGGGCAGAAATCACATTGAATGCTAAATGACAGGCCTAAAGTGCTTTAAAACATCTTGCATGTGTATACATCAATCAGGTAGTGTAATTAAGGTACTGCTTCACACTGACACACCAAACTGTTCACTGAACAGAACAGGTATGCAGTGGCGGGTTCACTGAACAGGTATGCAGTGGCAGGATCAATGAACAGGTATGCAGTGGCAGGATCACTGAACAGGTACGCAGTGGCAGGATCACTGAACAGGTATGCAGTGGCAGGATCAATGAACAGGTATGCACTGGCAGGATCACTGAACAGGTATGCAGTGGCAGGATCAATGAACAGGTATGCAGTGGCAGGATCACTGAACAGGTATGCAGTGGCAGGATCACAGTACAGGTATGCAGTGGGCTGAGGGCTCACTGAACAGAACAGGTATGCAGCCAGGAAGAAGTTAAGCCTAACTAATCTTTCCCTATGAGAGACTGCAGCAGCTCGCCCTACTCTCACTAATGCAGGCACACGAGTGGCCATAACGGCCGCCGCTGCCTGCCTTATATAAGGGGGGGTGGGGCTCCAGGGGCTAGTGTAGCCTAATTGGCTACACTGGGCCTGCTGACTGTGATGTAGAGGGTCAAAGTTGACCCTCAGGTGCATTATGGGGCGAACCGATTTTTTGCGAACTTTTGCCGCAAAACGTTCGCGTGCGACACCCGCACGCGAACCACCTAAGTTCGCGCGAACCACGTTCGCCGGCGAACCGTTCGGCCCAACTCTACTGGTAATAATCACTCCTACAGATACTTTGAATAGTAGTAAATCATTCACACGCTGTCCCCCATTTTGCACCTCTGACAATGGTTGTCCTCGGCAGATGTCACCATATCAGTTGTTACGTACAGAGTGCTTGGGAGGGCCCCTAATGTAAAACTTGCACCGGGGCCCATAGCTCCTTACCTACACCACTGACTGCTAATAATAATAATACAGATTTCCCGCGCTGTAAAAGTGTAAAAATGTGACATCAAACCGACCCCCCCCCCTGCTTAGCAAAGTCACTACCCCTGTTCTTCATGGCTCCACCCCTCACTCATCAGTTATTACCTCTGCTCATCATGGCTCCACCCCTCACTCGTCAGAGTCACTACCTCTGTTCTTTATGGCTCCAAGCCTCATTCGTCAGAGTCACTACCTCTGTTCTTTATGGCTCCACCCTTCACTCGTCAGGGTCACTACCTCTGTTCTTCATGGCTCCACCCCTCACTCGTCAGAGTCACTACCTCTGTTCTTCATGGCTCCACCCCTCACTCGTCAGAGTCACTACCTCTGTTCTTCATGGCTCCACCCCTCACTCATCAGAGTCACTACCTCTGTTCTTTATGGCTCCACCCTTCACTCGTCAGGGTCACTACCTCTGTTCTTCATGGCTCCACCCCTCACTCGTCAGAGTCACTACCTCTGTTCTTCATGGCTCCACCCCTCACTCGTCAGAGTCACTACCTCTGTTCTTCATGGCTCCATCCCTCACTCATCAGAGTCACTACCTCTGTTCTTCATGGCTCTACCCCTTACTCGTCAGAGTCACTACCTCTGTTCCTCATGGCTCCACCCCTCACTCGTCAGAGTTACTACCTCTGTTCTTCATAGCTCCACCCCTCACTCGTCAGAGTCACTACCTCTGTTCTTCATGGCTCCACCCCTCACTCGTCAGAGTCACTACCTCTGTTCTTCATGGCTCCACCCCTCACTCGTCAGAGTCACTACCTCTGTACTTCATGGCTCCACCCCTCACTCGTCAGAGTCACTACCTCTGTTCTTCATGGCTCCACCCCTCACTCGTCAGAGTCACTACCTCTGTTCCTCATGGCTCCACCCCTCACTCATCAGAGTCACTACCTCTGTTCTTCATGGCTCCACCCCTCACTCGTCAGAGTCACTACCTCTGTTCTTCATGGCTCCACCCCTCACTCGTCAGAGCCACAGGTTTTCTACAGGCGTAGCTAGGCTTTTCAACGCCTGGGGGGCGAGCCACATCTCACTGTCATGGGGGTGCTGCGCCTTGGGACATGTGTCCTCCCCAGCCCACCCAAACCTACGCCTCTGAGAGGAGCCCCCAGTATACACAGAGGTACACAGGAAACTGTACACAGGTTTTTTTTTTGCCTCTGAAGAAAACTCTCTTTGTGAGAAGAAAAGCAGGTAACATTCATTTGGGTGCTAAGTTGTATGACCGAGTAATAAATCGTTAAAGTTGTGAAGTGTGGAAAATGGCCACTAGGGGGGTGCAAACCTCTGGCCCTCAAGTGGTTAAACAATGATCATTAACATTTTCCAAAATACAGATACAACACTTATAAATAGGCTGTATTTTTGTATTTTACATGGAATATGTAAATGAAAACCCACAATTGTTATGGCAACGGACTGATCCTGAATATTAAACAGTTCGGAAGAAGTTCCAGGTTTTTTGTCTTCTGAGGAAACTCGTGTTCTGTCTATAATGTTAGAAATGAAGCACTTTGAATTTCTCAGCTTCAAAAAGATCAACTAAAGTGAATATAAGAAGACAAGAAAGGAGAGAAAACAGCCCCCGATACTTCCAGCAGCTGCAGAATAAAAGAGATGCTTATTGATGAGATTGAATTATGAAATGATGTCACAGGATTCCCCTTTTAACCCCCTTGGGTTTTTTGCACCCTTTCAGACCCTAAAACCTGAAAAAAATGACGCTGCCAGCAGCCAGAGATCTGCAGCAGCCCAGCAATCACTCACCTCCCTGGCTGCAGTGCTGCTGTTATGCCTCCATCCTCCGGGTGGCGCTGCAACTCTGAAGTGAGATTGCGACAGCCGGCGATCTCACCAGGGGGGAGCAGAGCCCCGGAGGATGGAAGAAGAATGGCGGCCAACGTCGGGATCCCCGGAGGTATCCCGCTGCTCACTATACTCGGCATAGAGCCTCCGGCGGCTACCCCGAGCAGAGGTTGGGATTACCGCTCTGAGCTGCGGTTTTCCGCCCCGACCCTAGCTCGGGGTTACCGCCAAGTAGGTTAAAGGGCTGCTGTAACTAAAAAAATATTGATTATTGTGGCTCTGTAATATTAACCAGTTCAGCCTTCAGTCGTTTTCACTTTATGCATCCGAGCAATGTTCACCTCCCATTCATTAGCCTATAACTTTATCACTACTTATCACACTGAACTGATCTATATCTTGTTTTTTCCGCCACCAATTAGGCTTTCTTTGGGGGATACATTTTGCTAAGAGATACCTTACTGTAAATGCATTTTAACAGTAAGAATAAGAAAAAAATGAAAAAATGCATTATTTGTCAGTTTTCAGCCATTATAGTTTTAAAATAATACACGCCTCCATAATTAAAACCCACGTATTGTATTTGCCTATTTGTCACGGTTATTTCACCATTTAAATTATGTCCCTATCACAATGTATCGCGACAATATTTTATTTGGAAATAAAAGAACATTTTTTTCGTTTTGCACCCATCACTATTTACAAGCTTATAAAAAAAACTAGAGAGAAATATTTCATCTTTACATAGATATTTAAAAAGTTTAGACCCTTAGGTAAATATTTATGTGTTTTTTTTTTATAGTAATGTTTTTTTTATTTTTTATTAAACATTTTATGTGGGCATTTTTGGGAGGGTGGGATATAAATAGTGTTTTATTTGGGGAAATATTTGTGTATTGTAATGTTTTTTTACTTTTACTTGTAGTTTAACTTTTTGGCCACAAGATGGCAATCTTGAGATTGTTTACATGACGTCACTCTAAGCGTAAAATGTACGTTTAGAGGGACAGAGCTTCAGAAAAAGCGTAGCTTCCGAGAGAAGCTGTCGCTTTTTCAGCGGGGGAGAGGAATCAGTGAACGGGCACCATAGCCCGATACATTGATTCCTGGGCTACCGAATCCGTGGGCGTGAGTGCGCGTGCACGCGCGCGATCGGCTGCGGGAGCGCGCGGACGCGCACGTGGCCTCCTGGACGTAGGTACTACGTCCTGGAGGCATAAATGGTTAACAAGCTGACACATCATTGCATTCCAGCGGTTGGGGAGTATAAGCAGCACCGCATATTCAGCAGTGGTGCATTGTGGGAGACATCATATGTTCTCTCCAATCTGGATAATTGCAAATACCTTCTGTTTTAAGAAGGCACACTTCTGTTCTCCATAGTATTTTTGTTGGAGGGCTTTTTGGAGGGAGGGCTTACACAATCCTAGGAGTTCTGCTACATCCTGAGCTTGCTAAGCAATCTTAAAGTGTTCCCGATGCAGCATGTGACGTGATGAGATAAACATGTGTATGTACAGCGCCAAGCATATTAATACCCAGGGAGTTTTACTTGTTTTGTTTTGCTGCCTGAAAGAGTTAATTTTTAAGAATGGAAGTGGCCGCTTTTGTCTTGTCAGGACCTTGTCAGGAATAATAAACATCACTGATAAGCGAATTACAGCCATAGAAGTTTTCCTGGCAGAATATATTTTTATACATATTTCTGGGAGCAGAGGGAGAGAGAAAGGGTCAATATAGTTCATGTATTTTCGTTTAGTGACACTTAACAGACAGCAACTGAGCAGAGACAACAACGCATTCAATCTACTTTTTAATTAGAAGTTCCGAGATGATCTTTTGCTCATTGCATAATTGTGTTCCTTTCCTATAGTTTATAGGGCATTCCTCAAGCCAAATACTTTTTTGTTTTTGTTTTAACCACCCTGGCGTTCTATTAAGATCGCCAGGGCAGCTGCGGGAGGGTTTTTTTTTAATAAAAAAAAAACGATTTCATGCAGCCAACTGAAAGTTGGCTGCATGAAAGCCCACTAGAGGGCGCTCCTAATCCATATTTCTGATCGCCTCCGGCGATCCGCAGTAACAAGGAAGGCCGCAATGAGCGGCCTTCCTTGTTTCGTTTTGCTCGTCGCCATGGCGACGAGCGGAGTGACGTCATGGACGTCAGCCGACGTCCTGACGTCAGCCGCCTCCGATCCAGCCCTCAGCGCTGGCCGGAACTGTTTGTTCCGGCTGCGCAGGGCTCGGGCGGCTGGGGGGACCCTCTTTCGCCGCTGCACGCGGCGGATCGCCGCACTGCAGCGGCGATCGGGCAGCACACGCGGCTGGCAAAGTGCCGGCTGCGTGTGCTGCTTTTTACAGCGAGCAAATCGGCCCAGCAGGGCCTGAGCGGCAGCCACCGGCGGTGATGGACGAGCTGAGCTCGTCCATACCGCTAAGGTGGTTAATACTCTAATTCCCTATAAACTAAATAAACCACACCCACAGCTTTTCAGAGAGCCTTGGCAGTAGCAAGGGCTCATGGGAGCTCAGTCTGGGCTGGAGGAGGAGGAGGTTACTAGCCAGAGATTTCAGAGGCAGAGGGGAGGAGGGAGGAGGAGGGGGATTAGGTTTTTTGCTGAAGATACAGATAAGCCTGCCTCTGTGTAATGTTTACAAACAACATGGCTGCTGTCATTCTATCGCAGGAAGAAATAATCATATTCTATTAAAGCTGTATGCAGCTAGATTTGCTGTTTAAACCATCTAAACTGTACATAAGATATATAGACAAGTTACTTGTTATAGTTAGTTTTTCATCTCGGATCCGCTTTAAGGGCCCTTTTCCACTAGCGGCGTTTGCGATGTTGAATCGCAAAATCACAAACCGCTAGTGATTTTTTAAATCGCTAGGGTTTGCTAAATAACATAGGAATCGCGGTAGGTTATTTCCACTACCGCGATTCGTTTTTGCCTCAAACGCGATCGCGCTGCGGAGCGATATTTGCCGCTATTTTGCTATGCACACTACAGCATAGCAAAATCGTGAACGCAATCGCCGGAACGTTCCTGCATTTTGCGATTCAGCAATCGCTAGCGTTCAGCGTGAACGCTATCGATTGCTAGTGGAAAAGGGCCCTAACTCTTAAGAATTGACATTTTTCAAGTAATATCCAGCACTTCTCTAACTGACTGAATGGCAGTTCCTCAGTCCAGCTGTCCGAATACAATGTGCAGGCAGGTAGGGAGGGCAACCGACATCTCTGTACAGGATCTCTCCACTCTCCAGGGAAAACTTTTGTAAAGAATACTGAGAATCCCCTATGAAGAGATGGACTAGTCCAAAACTTGTCAGGTTTCTACTACCTACAGGAAGGGAGAACAACATAGGAGAGAAGTAATGTATGGCTCACTTTACTCTGGAAGAATTGTACTTCTTATTTGAAGGTGTTTTCATGTATTTGAAACTTTACAATTTTACACAAGAGTTGTCCATTAAATGGAAAAACTGCAAAATGAAATGAATGGCATTATTTTTCAGTGTTGTAATAACTGTCTTGTTTCTGCTCACCTCCAGCGATTGCTCCCCCCATGTTATGTAGACCGCAGAGCTGATGATCAGAATGCCGCAGCCAGTCAGTGCAGAGGTAATGGTGATAGTATTTGGCATGAGGCAGTCGCTGCGTCTCCATAAACACAGACCTGCTGCTTCTCCGTGCCGCGCTCAGCATATTCATTTGTCTTTGTTCAGTAAGTGTATTCATGTATTTATTTTATACAGTGGTGCAGGGAGTTGGAGGAAAATACAATTATTCAGTGTAAAGCGCAGGTGACGGCCATGTATTATAGATGAGTGCCGCTTCCAGGAACATCTGCTGCTCATTTCTATGTATCGCGCTCTGGAAATGCGACGCCGTCACCGCCGCAAGGTCTCCCAGATGTTCTGCAACATTAGTATTTATGCCATGGAGATCGCCAGCGCGTAAACCTGACACGGGACGCATGCAAGGTCACCGACTGCGAGACACGGAGCGTAAACCTGACACGGGACGGGGACACGGGACGCATGCAAGGTCACCGACTGCGAGACACGGAGCGTAAACCTGAAACGGGACGGGGACACGGGACACATGCAAGATCACCGACTGCGAGACACAGAGTGTAAGCCTGACACGGGACAGGGACATGGAACAGCATGCAAGGTCACTGACTGCGAGACACAGAGTGTAAGCCTGACACGGGACGGGGACACATGCAAGGCCACCGACTGTGAGACACAGAGCGTAAACCTGAAACGGGACGGGGACACGGGATACAGGCAAGGTCACCGACTGCGAGACACGGAACGTAAGCCTGACACGGGACACGGGATACAGGCAAGGTCACCGACTGCGAGACACGGAGCATAAACCTGACACGGGACGGGGACACAGGCAAGGTCACCGACTGCGAGACACAGAGTGTAAGCCTGACACGGGACAGGGACGCGGGACACATGCAAGGTCACAGACTGCGAGACACGGAGCGTAAACCTGACACGGGAAGGGGACACGGGACACAGGCAAGGTCACCGACTGCGAGTCACAGAGCGTAAACCTGACACGGGACACAGACAAGGTCACCTACTGCGAGACACAGAGCGTAAACCTGACACGGGACACAGACAAGGTCACCTACTGCGAGACACAGAGCGTAAGCCTGACACGGGACACAGGCAAGGTCACCTACTGCAAGACACAGAGCGTAAACCTGACACGGGACATGGGACACAGGCGAGGTCACCGACTGCGAGACACAAAGCGTAAACCTGTGATGGGACGCATGCAAGGTCACCGACTGCAAGACACAGAGTGTAAGCCTGACACGGGAAGGGGACACAGGACACATGCAAGGTCACCGACTGTGAGACACAGAGTGTAAGCCTGACACAGGAAGGGGACACGGGACACATGCAAGGTCACCGACTGCGAGACACGGAGCGTAAACCTGACACGGGATGGGGACACGGGACGCATGCAAGGTCACCAACTGCGAGACACAGAGCGTAAACCTGACACGGGACACGGGACACATGCAAGGTCACCGACTGCGAGACACGGAGCGTAAACCTGACACGGGACGGGGACACGGGACACAGGCGAGGTCACCTACTGCGAGACACGGAGGGTAATCCTGACACGGGACGGGGACGCGGGACACATGCAAGGTCACAGACTGCGAGACACGGAGCGTAATCCTGACACGGGACACAGGCGAGGTCACCTACTGCGAGACACGGAGCGTAATCCTGACACGGGACGGGGACGCGGGACACAGGCAAGGTCATCTACTGCGAGACACTGAGCATAAGCCTGACACGGGACACAGGCAAGGTCACCTACTGCGAGACACAGAGCGTAAACCTGACACGGGACGGGGACACGGGACCCAGGCGAGGTCACCGACTGCGAGACACAGAGCGTAAACCTGACACGGGAAGGGGACACGGGACACAGGCGGAGTCACCGACTGCGAGACACAGAGCGTAAACCTGACACGGGACACATAATCCTGACTGCGAGACACAGAGTGTAAGCCTGACACGGGAAGGGGACACGGGACACATGCAAGGTCACCGACTGCGAGACACGGAGCGTAAACCTGACACGGGACGCATGCAAGGTCACCGACTGTGAGACACAGAGCGTAAACCAAACAGGGATACGGGACACAAGCAAGGTCACCGACTGTGAGACACGGAGCGTAAACACAAAGGACGGGGACACGGGACGCATGCAAGGTCACCGACTGCGAGACACGGAGCGTAAACCTGACACGGGACGGGGACATGGGACGCATGCAAGGTCACCGACTGCGAGACACGGAGCGTAAACCTGACATGGGACAGGGATACGGCACACATGCAAGGTCACCGACTGTGAGACACAGAGCGTAAACACAAAGGACGGGGACACGGGACGCATGCAAGGTCACCGACTGCGAGACACAGAGCGTAAACCTGACACGGGACACGGGACACATGCAAGGTCACCGACTGCGAGACACGGAGCGTAAACCTGACACGGGACGGGGACACGGGACACAGGCGAGGTCACCTACTGCGAGACATGGAGGGTAATCCTGACACGGGACGGGGACGCGGGACACATGCAAGGTCACAGACTGCGAGACACGGAGCGTAATTCTGACACGGGACACAGGCGAGGTCACCTACTGCGAGACACGGAGCGTAATCCTGACACGGGACGGGGACGCGGGACACAGGCAAGGTCATCTACTGCGAGACACTGAGCATAAGCCTGACACGGGACACAGGCAAGGTCACCTACTGCGAGACACAGAGCGTAAACCTGACACGGGACGGGGACACGGGACACAGGCGAGGTCACCGACTGCGAGACACAGAGCGTAAACCTGACACGGGACACATAATCCTGACTGCGAGACACAGAGTGTAAGCCTGACACGGGAAGGGGACACGGGACACATGCAAGGTCACCGACTGCGAGACACGGAGCGTAAACCTGACACGGGACGCATGCAAGGTCACCGACTGTGAGACACAGAGCGTAAACCAAACATGGGACAGGGATACGGGACACAAGCAAGGTCACCGACTGTGAGACACGGAGCGTAAACACAAAGGACGGGGACACGGGACGCATGCAAGGTCACCGACTGCGAGACACAGAGCGTAAACCTCACACGGGACACATGCAAGGTCACCGACTGCGAGACATGGAGCGTAAACCTGACACGGGACGGGGACATGGGACACAGACGAGGTCACCTACTGCGAGACACGGGGCGTAATCCTCACACGGGATGGGGACGCGGGACACATGCAAGGTCACAGACTGCGAGACACGGAGCGTAATCCTCACACGGGATGGGGACGCGGGACACATGCAAGGTCACAGACTGCGAGACACGGAGCGTAATCCTGACACGGGACGGGGACACGGGACACAGGCAAGGTCACCTACTGCGAGACACAGAGCGTAAGCCTGACACGGGACGGGGACACGGGACACAGGCAAGGTCACCTACTGCGAGACACTGAGCGTAAGCCTGACACGGGACACAGACAAGGTCACCTACTGCGAGACACAGAGCGTAAACCTGACACGGGACGGGGACACGGAACCCAGGCGAGGTCACCGACTGCGAGACACTGAGCATAAGCCTGACACGGGACACAGGCAAGGTCACCTACTGCGAGACACAGAGCGTAAACCTGACACGGGACGGGGACACGGGACCCAGGCGAGGTCACCGACTGCGAGACACAGAGCGTAAACCTGACACGGGAAGGGGACACGGGACACAGGCGAGGTCACCGACTGCGAGACACAGAGCGTAAACCTGACACGGGACACATAATCCTGACTGCGAGACACAGAGTGTAAGCCTGACACGGGAAGGGGACACGGGACACATGCAAGGTCACCGACTGCGAGACACGGAGCGTAAACCTGACACGGGACGCATGCAAGGTCACCGACTGCGAGACATGGAGCGTAAACCTGACACGGGACGGGGCCATGGGACACAGACGAGGTCACCTACTGCGAGACACGGGGCGTAATCCTCACACGGGATGGGGACGCGGGACACATGCAAGGTCACAGACTGCGAGACACGGAGCGTAATCCTGACACGGGACGGGGACACGGGACACAGGCAAGGTCACCTACTGCGAGACACTGAGCGTAAGCCTGACACGGGACACAGGCAAGGTCACCTACTGCGAGACACAGAGCGTAAACCTGACACGGGACGGGGACACGGAACCCAGGCGAGGTCACCGACTGCGAGACACAGAGCGTAAACCTGACACGGGACACGGGACACAGGCAAGGTCACCTACTGCAAGACACAGAGTGTAAACCTGACAAGGGACACAGGCAAGGTCACCTACTGCAAGACACAGAGTGTAAACCTGACAAGGGACAGGGACACGGGACACAGGCAAGGTCACCGACTGCGAGACACAGAGTGTAAACCTGACACGGGACGGGGACACGGGACACAGGCTAGGTCACCGACTGCGAGACACAGAGTGTAAACCTGACACGGGACGGGGACACGGGAGGCATGCAAGGTCACCGACTGCGAGACACGGAGCGTAAACCTGACACAGGACGGGGACACGGGACGCATGCAAGGTCACCGACTGCAAGACATGGAGCGTAAACCTGACACGGGACGCATGCAAGGTCACCGACTGCGAGACACAAAGCGTAATCCTGACACGGGACGGGGACACGGGATGCATGCAAGGTCACCGACTGTGAAGAGGACCTGTCCCGCCCCTGGAAGCAGGTAATGTTTGAGGCTCTGCATTGTCTGGGCCTACATGATATGGGGGTGGGGGGGGGGGTGAGACTGGATTCCCAGCACTGTGCTTACCCCGCTCTACTGACTGTTATAGTAAACTTTTACATTCTCTGATTGGCCTAATGCTTACCAGTCTCCTGATTGCTGAACATTTGCGAGTTTCAGAAAGCCAATGTCTGGTCAGAAGCATGGAAATCAGAATTACACAGAATTACAAAGCTCATCCCCATACAGTTGTGTTTAAAATTAAGTGAAACTGATTGTTTTGGCCAGTTTGACATTGATTCTGATCATTTCAGTCATCTTGCTTACAATTAAATCAAAGAGGCACTTGTAAGTCAGACAAATATAACATAACATTTATAATGAAATAACCACAAATGTCTGTTCTGTGCTCACATTATTATCAGTTTTATTCCACCCCCAAGTGACATTCATTCTTAGTACTTAGAACAACGTCCTTCTCCAGTTATAACAGCTTGTAAATGTGAAGCATAGCTTGCCACAAGTGTCTTGCAGCCAGTGGTGCTCAAATACCCCTTTTTAAAATTCGAGTTTGGTCGAATTCGAATAGTAAATTATTCGAGGTCAGTCGAATATTCGAGTCGAATAATTTTTACTATTCGATTCGACCTCGGACTTCGAGCTCACTATTCGAGTCGGTATTCGAGCTCATTATTCGAGCTGACTATTCGAATTGGCCTTAAATAGCTTCCAACACTTGTTTTGAGGGTGAATGATGCAAGAAACATCTTTTTTTCTAAGTAACAACAGCAAGTGATTATGTGGGGATGTTCCTTTAAAAAAAAAATGGTGGAAAGAGAAGTTGTGTCCAGAATTTTGTTCAGTACTGTATATACTTCTTCTTCTTCTTCTTCTTTATCTTCTTCTTCTTCTTCTTCTATATCTTCTTCTATATCTTCTTCTTCTATATCTTCTTCTATATCTTCTTCTTCTTCTTCTATATTGTCTTCTTCTTCTTCTTCTTCTTCATCTTCTTCTTCATCTTCTTCTTCTTCATCTTCTTCTTCATCATCTTCGTCATCTTCTTCTTCATCTTCTTCATCTTCTTCTTCTTCATCTTCTTCTTCATCTTCTTCTTCTTCATCTTCTTCATCTTCTTCTTCTTCTTCTTCTTCATCCTCTCCATCTTCTTCTTCTTCTTCATCTTCTTCATCTTCTTCTTCTTGATCTTCTTCATCTTCTTCTTCATCTTCTTCATCTTCTTCTTCTTCTTCATCATCTTCTTCATCTTCTTCTTCTTCTTCTTCATCTTCTTCATCTTCTTCATCTTCTCCATCTTCTTCTTCTTCATCTTCTTCATCTTCTTCTTCTTGATCTTCTTGATCTTCTTCATCTTCTTCTTCTTCTTCTTCATCTTCTTCTTCTTCTTCTTCTTCATCTTCTTCTTCTTCTCCTTCTTCTTCATCTTCTTCTTCTTCTTCTTCTTCTCCTTCTTCTTCTTCTCCTTCTTTTTCTATATCGTCTTCTTCTTCTTCACTTATTTCTCTTTTCAATTTTTTTTTTTAAAGAAATGCAGCTATTTTTGAGCGTAACAAATAGCTGGTGGCGCACGCATGTTGGAAGCGCCATTGTATGTGCTCCCTGGCAGTGGAAACACACAGACAGCAGGAGGTAAATTCAGCAGCAGGAGGAGGAGGATGAGTGTGTGGCAGCAGGCAGTCAATGAAGCAGGCAGCGTGACATAATAGCCCTGGTACCTAGCGGTGATACCAGGGCTGTAAATAAACACAGCAGGCAGGAGGTCCCAGACAGCGGTCGTGCAGCCCACATCGTGTCCAATACACAACTGGGACAACACAGTTTTCAACCCGGGCACCTCTGAAAAATTAAACCTTTTTTTTTTTATGGTTTTTTGGTTTTGTTTGTAAAACAAATTACACAGATATATAGCTATTTTTTGACGTAATAGCTGGTGGCAGAGTGGCAGCAGAATGTAATTCTGTGTACCCTGGCAGTGGGAAACACAGACCGACAGCAGCAGCAGCAGGAGGAATGGAGGAGTAATGTGAGCAGCTATTGTTTGACGTAATAGCTGGTGGCAGAGTGGCAGCAGAATGTAATTCTGTGTACCCTGGCAGTGGGAAACACAGACAGACAGCAGCAGCAGCAGCAGGAATGGAGGAGTAGTGTGAGTGTGGCAGCAGGCAGGCAGCGTGACATAATAGCCCTGGTACCTAGCGTTGATACCAGGGCTGTAAATAAACACAACAGGAGGTCCCAGACAGCGGTCGTGCAGCCCACATCGTGTCCAATACACAACTGGGACAACACAGTTTTCAACCCGGGCACCTCAGAAAAATTAAACCTTTTTTTTTTTTTATGGTTTTTTGGTTTTGTTTGTAAAACAAATTACACAGATATATAGCTATTTTTTGACGTAATAGCTGGTGGCAGAGTGGCAGCAGAATGTAAATCTGTGTACCCTGGCAGTGGGAAACACAGACAGACAGCAGAAGGGCAGTACACAGCAGCCCACTGTAGTTGTAAAATGTGTGGCTGCAGGCGACGTAATAGTCAAAGTGAACCAGGCTGGCTTAGTGAGCAGGAGCCAGGAGGTGGTAAAGGGTGGTAAGGCACATTAACGATGGTTCTAAGTTCCGGCAGCCAGTTCATGTCCCCCTCTCGCCGACAACAGGGGCCAGGAACTCGCCTTCCACCCACGCCTGGTTCATCTTGAGAAACGTCAGTCTGTCCACAGACTTGTGAGACAGACGTAAGCGTTTCTCGGTGACCACGCCACCAGCTGCACTGAAGCAGCGCTCGGACAGCACGCTGGAAGGGGGGCAGGACAGCACTTCCAGGGCGTACTGCGCCAGCTCGCTCCAGATCTCCAGGCGCTTGACCCAATACTCCATGGGATCAACAGGGGCATCGCTGTCAAGCCCGCTGTAGGACCCCATGTAGTCAGCCACCATGCGGGTCAGGCGCTGGCTGTGACCGGAGGAGGATGCTGCTGCATGCACCTCCTCTCTAGTCACTGCTGCCGGAGCCTCTACAGTCCTGTAGAGCTCGTGGCTGAGAGACAGCAGGTCTGTGGGCCGCTTGCTGCTGGATGCAGGCACCTGCTGCTGCCTCTGTGCTGGCTGGACAGTGGGGGTGGAAGGCTGGGGGAAGGCTTCCTCCAAGCGCTCAACAAGGGCCTGCTGCAAGCTCCTTATTTGTTGCGCTGGGTCTCCTCCAGCAGGCGGCAGGAACTGGCTCAACTTCCCCTTGAGGCGCGGGTCCAACATCATGCTGATCCAGATGTCCTCCCTCTGCTTCATCTGGATCACCCTGGGGTCCCTGCGCAGGCACGTCAGCATGTGCGCTGCCATTGGGAAGAGGCGGGCCACGTGTGCTGGCACATCGACGGCAGTGCTGTCCTCCTCATCCTCCTCCTCTGCCGCCTCATCCTCTCTCCACCCCCGCACCAACTCAGCTGCGCTGTGCTGATCCCCCTCATCAGCAGCAAGGTCAGGGACCTCCACCAAGTCCTCCTCCTCCTCCCCCTCAGAGGTGGACTGTGCAGCTGCTGGTCCAAGACTGCCGTTCCCTGTTCCAGCAAAGCATCAAGGGCCCTGTTCAGCAGACAAACCAGGGGCACCCACTCGCAGACCATAGCATGGTCCCTGCTCACCATGTTAGTGGCCTGCAGAAAGGGAGCCAGCACTAAGCACACCTGCTGCATGTGCCTCCAGTCATCATCGGGGACGATGGACGGGATGTTGCTGGTCTTGTCCCTTCTCTGAGCGGCGGAAACAGTGGCCTGGGCAAGGTACTGGTTGACAGCGTGCTTCTGTTCAACCAGACGCTACAACATCGCCAGGGTGGAGTTCCAGCGAGTCGGAACGTCAAGGATCAGCCGATGGCGTGGCAGCACCAGCTCCTTTTGCACATCTTCCAGGCTCGCACAGGCTGCAGCCGAGCGCCGGAAGTGACGCACAACGTTCCTTGCCGTTTCCAGCAGTTCGCCCATCCCCTGGTAGGTGCGCAAGAACTTCTGCTCCACCAGGTTCAGCACGTGGGCAAGACAGGGGATGTGGGTCAGGTTTCCCCTGTCTATTGCGGCAACCAGATTGGCCCCATTGTCAGCCACCACCTCTCCGACTCTGAGGCCTCTGGGGGTCAGCCAAATCCTCTCCTGCTCCTGGAGTTTGGCCAACACATGGGTTGCCGTCAGCTTGGTCTTCAGCTTTGGCCTGGCCAAACCCCCCACCTCACGCTGCTGCTGAGGCGGGGGGTTTGGCCAGGTGTGCCGGAGGATGGCAGAGGATCGGAGGAACCTGCTGCAGTTCCCCCGACCCTGCGGGGTGGCACCACCCACTGTGTTGCTGCTGCTGCTGTGCCCGCTGCTGCTCTCCCATCCTCACCCCCTTCCACCAAGCTGACCCAGTGGACAGTGAAGGACAGGTAGCGGCCTGTCCCGAAGCGGCTGCTCCAGGAGTCCATGGTGACGTGGACCCTTTCACCAACCGCGTGCTCCAGCCCTCGCTCCACATTGGCCATCACAAAGCGGTGCAGTGCAGGAATGGCCTTGCGGGCGAAGAAGTGTCTGCTGGGGAGCTGCCAGTCTGGGGTAGTGTTGGGCGAACATCTAGATGTTCAGGTTCGGGCCGAACAGGCCGAACATGGCCGCGATGTTCGGGTGTTCGACCCGAACTCCGAACATAATGGAAGTCAATGGGGACCCGAACTTTTGTGCTTTGTAAAGCCTCCTTACATGCTACATACCCCAAGGGTCCCTACAATGCTAGAAAATTTGGTACTGCTGAGCCATTGCCCTTTGAAAAGATGTGAGATTTTGGAAAGTGAAATAGGGAGCCAATGAAATCCTATGGGGGATTTTACCAATTTTGGACCACTGTAACTCTGGTTTGCAGAGATGTAGGGACCCCATCTTTGGAATCCAAGTCTAACAATATGTCTTCTACCTGCATGAGACATTTCGTGAGATTCAGACGTTGCTAACGGCCATTGCTGCGATTTATGTACGTCACCATCACTACCATTGAAATAGCCCCAATAAACAGGTTTTTGTGACCCTAGGCTATGACCTCTTCGGCCTAGGGGCCCGAAACTCACCAGTCATGTTCCCCCTAAGGGTCCCTACAATGCTAGAAAATTTGGTACTGCTGAGCCATTGCCCTTTGAAAAGATGTGAGATTTTGGAAAGTGAAATAGGGAGCCAATGAAATCCTATGGGGGATTTTACCAATTTTGGACCCCTGTAACTCTGGTTTGCAGAGATGTAGGGAACCCATCTTTGGAGCCCAAGTCTAACAATATGTCTTCTACCTGCATGAGACATTTCGTGAGATTCAGACGTTGCTAACGGCCATTGCTGCGATTTATGTACGTCAGACTCGCCACTATTGAAATTGCCCAATAAACAGGTTTTGTGACCCTAGGCTATGACCTCTTCGGCCTAGGACTGCATTGAACGCGACCCACGCATTGTGCGCATTCTGGACAACACCAATTACTGGGTTTATACCCTTCTGGATCCACGGTACAAACACAATGTTCCAAAACTGCTTGAAGAAAGAGCCAGACAGGTCAAAATGGAAGAATACCAGCAGGCCCTTGTGGAGACTTTAGAGAGGAGATTGACATCCTCCCCCTCCTCTAGCCAGTTGTACGCCGACAGACTGACTTCTGCAAACCCAGGACGACCAGGAGGGCAGCAAACAACACAAGCCGCAGCTAGTGCCCAAAAGGGAATGGTATCGGCAGTGTCCTTGGAGTGGGAAAATTTTCTGACACCCATGCAGCAGCACACAGAACAGCAAGCGTGCAGATCCACCTCCAACACCGATCGCCTGGAGAAGATGGTCAAGGACTACATGTCAGATGGCGTAGCTGTGTTGAACAATCCATCTGCACCCTTCAACTATTGGGTATCGAAGCTAGACACCTGGCACAAACTGGCAATGTACGCAATAGAGGTGCTGGCTTGCCCGGCAGCCAGCGTTATGTCGGAACGCTGTTTCAGTGCTGCCGGAGGCATCGTCACAGATCGGCGGCGTATCCGCCTCTCCACAGAAAATGCAGACCGTCTGACTCAAATTAAAATGAATCAATCCTGGATTGGAAACGACTACGCAACACTCCCAGACCCCAACCAAGTAACATGAACAATGAACATCTGTGATGGGTTAGCGTTTCCGGTCCCTGTTTATTGAACCTCTCATCTGTATTACATTTATGACTGCATGGCGACAAAATGCAAATTGCTATCCGCACGCTTTTTGTCCTCATGCAAGGCCTTGGTTGTTGTGTCTCAAAGCGTGGCCTTCTCCTCCTGCGCCACCCTCCTCTTGTTCCATCACGTGTGCTGCTGCTGGGTTAGCGTTACCGGTCCCTTTTCCTGGAACCTCTTATATGTATTACATTTATGACTGCATGCCGACAAAAAGCATGTTACCTGTGCAAAGAAAACAGACATTTCCCGCATTTAAAAGACAGTTTTCCCTTTGAAACTTTAAAATCGATTTTCTCAAAAACTATAAGCTCTTTTTGCTAAAAAAATTTTTTTCCTCTTGTACCCACTCCCAAGGTGCACATACCCTGTAAATTTGGGGTATGTAGCATGTAAGGAGGCTTTACAAAGCACGAAAGTTCGGGTCCCCATTGACTTCCATTATGTTCGGAGTTCGGCCATGTTCGGCCCGAACCCGAACATCTAGATGTTCGCCCAACACTACACGTGACCCGTTCGGCCAATCACAGCGCTAGCCGAACGTTCGGGTAACGTTCGGCCATGCGCTCTTAGTTCGGCCATATGGCCGAACAGTTTGGCCGAACACCATCAGGTGTTCGGCCGAACCCGAACATCACCCGAACAGGGTGATGTTCTGCAGAACCCGAACAGTGGCGAACACTGTTCGCCCAACACTAGTCTGGGGCTGCGCAAGCAAGCAGCGCACGAATGTCGCTCCCCTCCTGCATGAGCGTGTACGGCAGGAGTTGGGAGCACATGGCCTGTGCCAGCAAGCCGTTCAGCTGCCGCACGCGACGGCTGCTGGGAGGCAGAGCCCTAACCACCCCCTGGAAGGACTCGCTCAAAAGGCTCTGGCGTGGCCTTTTGCTGGCACGGGAATCAGCAGACACAGCAGAGGAGGCCACTGAGGACTGGCTGCCAGAACAGGCCTCAGTGTCGGCGGCAGGAGTTGCAGAGGGGGGAGGAGCAGTGCGTTTCCGCACTCCTGCTGGTGCTGCTGGAGGAGCAGGAGGGCGGGTGGCTGCTGTTGCTGCTGCTGCTGCTGAAGGCTGTGCAGTGATGGGTGTGGTGCCACTGCCAGCACCAGATGCCTTCAGCCTCTGGAACTCCTCATGCTGGTGGAAATGTTTCGCAGCAAGGTGGTTGATGAGCGAGCTGGTGCTGAACTTTAAGGGGTCTGCACCTCTGCTCAACTTCCGCTGACAGTGGTTGCAAGTGGCGTACTTGCTGTACACTGTGGGCATGGTGAAAAAGCGCCAGATTGGTGACAAAAACAACCCCCTACGGCATGGAACCGCTGCTGTCTGTCTCCCTGTGGTGGTTGGGGGGGGGGGGGGGGCTTGGGTGCGGCTGGTGGTGGTACTGGCAGATGCTGCTGCTGCTGCTGCTGAGCCTGAGACACCAGCAGGCTGGGGGACCTGCCTACTGCTGCCAATGCTTGCAATGATGCGCCTCCTTGCAAGGCCCACAAGCGCATCCTCCTCCTCCTCCTCAGAGCTGCTGATGACGACATCCCCTGGAGCTGGTGGCACCCAGTCTCTGTCTGTCACCGTGTCATCATCATCCTCCCCCTCCTGAAACATGTCCTGCTGGGATGATGACCCCCCAAACTCCTCTCCTGATGCATGGATGGGCTGCTTGACTGTCGCCACAGTCTTGCTGTCCAATCCCTCATCCCCCAAAGTGCCCATCAGCATCTCCTCCTCCAAATCGCCAACAACAGCAGACAATTGACTCATCATGCCTGGGGTCAAAAGATTGCTGAATGACAGATCGCCAACTGACGGTGGACTGGCCTCCTCCCCAGGCCCTGCTGGGCGGCTGCTGCGAACAGGGGTGGTGGTGGTAAGGGTGGAGGCCTCGGATGCAGAGCTGATGGTGGGCTGCTCATCCTCCGTCATCAGTTGCACCACAGTGTCTGCATCCTTTTCCTCAATGGGACGTTTCCGACCCGGCTGGAGGAAAATCGGAGCAGGTGCTACACGCTGCTGCTGCTGCTGTGTCTCTGCAGCGTGAGTTGCAGATGCTCCTGCTGGGCGGCGCCCAAGGAGTCCACGGCCAGTGGCTATAGGAGGAATGTTAGCCACTGACGCTGCTGCTGCGGAACTGTGCATGGTGGCGCGTCCGCGCCCGCGGCTTGCCACAATGCTGCTCCCTCTCCTCCTGATTCCCTTGCTGCCCTTCCCCTTGCCCAAACCGCGCTGGCTGCCACTTCCAGACATCTTCGATGTTTTGGGCGTAAACACAAAAGTTTTTTAAAAGGGCGGGTGAAAAGTGGGGTACTTTAATGGAGTGGGTTGGTGGGCGAGGTGACTGAGTGAGTGTCTAGTACAGTAAGTAAGTAGTAACAGAGTCAGTAAGTACAACTAGAAGTTACAATAATCAGTAGTAATAATCACAAGGAAATAGAGTGTGTGTACACAGACAGTGAGTGAGTGCACGCACACGCAGGAGCTAGCCTATGAACAGTGACTGAGTGTCCCTACTAGTACAGTAAGTAGTAACAGTAAGTACAACCAGAAATTACAATAATCAATCAGTAATCAGAAGGAAATAGAGTGTGTGTACAGTACACAGACAGTGAGTGCACGCACACGCAGGAGCTAGCCTATGAACAGTGACTGAGTGTCCCTACTAGTACAGTAAGTAGTAACAGTAAGTACAACCAGAAATTACAATAATCAATCAGTAATCAGAAGGAAATAGAGTGTGTGTACACTACAGTACACAGACAGTGAGTGCACGCACACGCAGGAGCTAGTAGCCTATGAACAGTGTCAGTGAGTGAGTGTCCTAGTACAGTTACAGTATATAACTATTCAGAAGGAAATAGAGTGTGTGTACACTGTCTGTGTAAGACAGTGAGTGCACGCACACGCAGGAGCTAGTAGCCTATGAACAGTGACAGTGAGTGTCCTAGTACAGTTACAGTATATAACTATTCAGAAGGAAATAGAGTGTGTGTACAGTACACAGACAGTGAGTGCACGCACACGCAGGAGCTAGTAGCCTATGAACAGTGACAGTGAGTGTCCTAGTACAGTTACAGTATATAACTATTCAGAAGGAAATAGAGTGTGTGTACAGTACACAGACAGTGAGTGCACGCACACGCAGGAGCTAGTAGCCTATGAACAGTGACAGTGAGTGTCCTAGTACAGTTACAGTATATAACTATTCAGAAGGAAATAGAGTGTGTGTACAGTACACAGACAGTGAGTGCACGCACACGCAGGAGCTAGTAGCCTATGAACAGTGACAGTGAGTGTCCTAGTACAGTTACAGTATATAACTATTCAGAAGGAAATAGAGTGTGTGTACAGTACACAGACAGTGAGTGCACGCACACGCAGGAGCTAGTAGCCTATGAACAGTGACAGTGAGTGTCCTAGTACAGTTACAGTATATAACTATTCAGAAGGAAATAGAGTGTGTGTACACTACAGTTCACAGACAGTGAGTGCACGCACACGCAGGAGCTAGTAGCCTATGAACAGTGTCAGTGAGTGAGTGTCCTAGTATAGTTACAGTATATAACTATTCAGAAGGAAATAGAGTGTGTGTACACTACACAGACAGTGAGTGCACGCACACGCAGGAGCTAGTAGCCTATGAACAGTGACAGTGAGTGTCCTAGTACAGTTACAGTATATAACTATTCAGAAGGAAATAGAGTGTGTGTACAGTACACAGACAGTGAGTGCACGCACACGCAGGAGCTAGTAGCCTATGAACAGTGACAGTGAGTGTCCTAGTACAGTTACAGTATATAACTATTCAGAAGGAAATAGAGTGTGTGTACACTACAGTACACAGACAGTGAGTGCACGCACACGCAGGAGCTAGTAGCCTATGAACAGTGTCAGTGAGTGAGTGTCCTAGTACAGTTACAGTATATAACTATTCAGAAGGAACTAGAGTGTGTGTACAGTACACAGACAGTGAGTGCACGCACAGTCGCACACGCAGGAGCTGGTAGCCTATGAACAGTGACAGTGAGTGAGTGTCCTAGTACAGTTACAGTATATAACTATTCAGAAGGAAATAGAGTGTGTGTACAGTACACAGACAGTGAGTGCACGCACACGCAGGAGCTAGTAGCCTATGAACAGTGACTGAGTGAGTGTCCTAGTACAGTTACAGTATATAACTACAATACAAAATACAATCAATCAGTACTAAAGGACAGCAGAAATACTGGTATAGATGAGAAATAAACAGAGGACAGGAGAGAACAGCTGCCCACACAGGCAAGGCCCTGAGGCCTAAAGCTGTAAGCCTGCAGCAGCTGTCTGAGTCTCTCTCTATGTAACACAAAAGCTACTAACTAAAATACAATGTCTATCTAACTAACAACAATATAGGTGTATATAGGAGGTGTATGTGAGCAAAAACGCTAGGTAAATGACCACAATAAAGCTCTTGCTAAGCCAACGCACAAAGGAGCAACTCTCTCTCTATGCAAGTCTCAGGCAAGGACGGAGAAACGGAACATGGCGGCCGCTATTTATAGGGTAGGGGCTGGCCACGGTCCCCCTCTGTGATTGGCTGCCGTCAGAGGGCCTGGGAGCCCTCTGATTGGCTCTAAGGACATCAATCTGGGCTATGACGCTATTCGAGCTCGGTATTCGAGCTCGAATAGCGCTGTTAGCTCGAATAGTGCGAATAGTGAATGGGCTATTTGAGTTCACTCGAATAGCCCATTCGAATAGCTCCAGCTATTCGGAGCTCGAATACCGAGCTCGAATAGCTGAAAAAGAGCTCGAATATTCGAGCTACTCGAATATTCGAGCTCTGCTGAGCACCACTGCTTGCAGCGATCTACGGGTATCTTAGCCCATTCTTCATGGGCAAAAGCCTCCAGTTCAGTCACATTCTTAGGCTTGCGCACTGCAGCTGCTTTCTTTAAGTCCCACCAGAGGTTCTCAATCGGATTTAAGTCTGGTGACTGCGATGGCCACTCCAAAATGTTCCAGCCTTTAATCTGCAACCATGCTCTAGTGCAGTGTTCCCCAAAGCTGTCCTCAAGGCCCACCAACACTGTATGTTTTGTATAAATCCACAGAAGACGTTAATCAGCTCTGTTGCAACACTAATTACCCCACCTGTGCATGGTTGTGGTTTCCTGCAAAACATGTACTGTTGGTGGGTCTTGAGGACAGGGTTGGGAAATTCTGCTGTAGTGGACTTGGAGGTATGTTTGGGATCATTGTCCTTTTGAAAGGTCTAACGTCTCCCAAGCCTCAGGTTTGTGACGGACTGCATCACATTTTCTTCCAATATCTCCTGGTACTGAAGATCATGGTACCTTGCACACGCTGAAGCTTCCCTGTACCTGCAGAAGCAAAACAGCCCCAAAGCATGATTGACCCCCCGCCATGCTTCACAGTAGGCAAGGTGTTCTTTTCTTCATAGGCCTTGTTCTTCCTCCTCCAAACCTAGCGGCCGTTGATCCATGGGCCCAAACAGTTCTAATTTTATTTCATCGGTAACAGTAAAAAAGGGCGCAGGAGGCTAGTGGACAAATCGGGCAACGCCATTCACTCCCATAATAAATATCGTTTAATGGGCGCCCGATAGGAAAAAAGGGCGCCGGAGAAAAATAACGTTTTAAAAGCGGCGCCCGGAGACTTAATGTTTTATTACTGCTTCTCATGATTACACATTATTTAATGATTTATAATTTTTTTAATATTATTTTTAAACGAAAAACAGTACAATATTTTTTCAAACATTATTTTTAAACCAAAAACAGTACAATTTTTTTTTACATTATTTTTAAACGAAAAAACCACACAATATGTTTTTGAAACGTTATTAATGCTTATCACTTAGGTTTAGGCACCAACAGGGGGGTGTTAGGTTTAGGCACCAACAGGGGGGTGTTAGGTTTAGGCACCAACAGGGGGGTGTTAGGTTTAGGCACCAACAGGGGGGTCTTAGGTTTAGGCACCAACAGGGGGGTCTTAGGTTTAGGCACCAACAGGGGGTCTTAGGTTTAGGCACCAACAGGGGGGTCTTAGGTTTAGGCACCAACAGGGGGTCTTAGGTTTAGGCACCAACAGGGGGGTCTAGGGGTTAGGGGTAGGTACAGGGAGGGTTACTTAGTAATTTTTTTTTTAAACGTTATTATACGTTTCACTATTTAAACGAAAGATTAACGTTTTTACAATTGCCAATTTAATGCACATTATTTAATGATTTATAACTTTATAAAACATTAATTTTAAACGAAATACAGTACAATACATTTTTAAACGTTATCCATGCTTATCGTTTAAAACCCCGCGCCCTTTTTTCCCAGCGCCCCTTTTTAACGTACGCTATTTCATCAGTCCACAGAACACTATCCCAAAACTTCTGTGGTTTGTCCACATGACTTTTGGCATACTGCAGTCGACTCTTCTTATTCTTTGGAGACAGCAATGGGGTGCGCCTGGGAGTTCTGGCATGGAGGCCTTCATTACGCAGTGTGCGCCTTATTGTCTGAGCTGAAACTTCAGTACCCGCATCTGACAAATCTTTTTTCAGTTCCTCAGCAGTCACACGGGTACTTTTCTGCACTTTGCGCTTCAGGCAGCACACAGCAATTCGAAGTCAGCATCTTCTTTCTGCCACGACCAGGTAGCGTTTCAACAGTGCCCTTTGCCTTGAATTTGCGAATGATGCTTCCTATGGTGTCTCTTGGTATGTTTAACATCTTTGCAATCTTCTTATAGCCATTGCGCTTCTTGTGAAGAGAAATCACCTCTTCTCTTGTCTTCCTGGACCATCTCTTGACTTCACCATGTTTGTAAACACACCAGTAAATGTCTAGAAGGAGCTGAGTATCACAGTCATTTTAAATCTGACTAATTGGTGCTTATTATGCCTGATTGCTGCTCGTTAACATCCACAGGTGT
>NC_090650.1:2763795-2768795 GCF_040937935.1 Hyperolius riggenbachi
TCAAACCTGATACAGTCAGTTATTGGGTGACTGGGATTCAAATTCACACAAAGCCACAAACAGCCAATCAGATTTGTTAGATTGATTTCAGCCATTCTGTTATTGGCAGGGGTTTCAACCGTGGCACAGTTGGTCACTGGGTGACTGAGATTAATATTCAAGAAAGTGGGTGGAGCCTACAACAGCCAATTAAATTTCACCTGTTGATTTTCAAGGGCAATATTTAAATTGCTGTCATTTTTACACTGCTAATAGCAGATGCCTCAAACCTGCTACAGTTGGTCATTGGGTGACTGGGGTCCAAATGCTAGAGAGGGGCGGAGCCACAAACAGCCAATCTGATTTATTTAATTTCTATGGGAATATACAAATTATTGATGCCAAAGCTCACAAATTTGATCATTTAGTGTTTGTGTGTTAGGGTTAGAAAAAGTAGGCGGAGCCAACACCAGCCAAATACATACCCGAGCAACGCCGGGCAATCAGCTAGTTATTAATATTATTATTTAGTATTTATATAGCACCGACATCTTCCACGGAGCTGTGCAGAATATACTGTCTTGTCACTAGGTAGGAAGATACTCACCATGGGGTCCCCCCAGTGACATAAGAGATGGGGGGGGGGGGGTCTGACCAGTGATGACCATGCTTTCTTGTGCCCCAGACTCTGTATAGGTGTAGAGGCCAGTGGGGAAGAGTGAAATCCATGCGATTGCATGTAGATAAATAGATATGTTACAGCACATCTGAAGTGAGAGGAACACGGAGGCTGCCATCTTTATTTCCTGTTAAGTTGCCTGGCAGCCCTGTTGATCTTTTTGGCTGCGGTAGTGTCTGAATCACACACTGGCCTTGTCAGTAATCTTTGGAGGGTCCGTGAGTGACAATGGGGATCAGGGACAGAAAGGAAAGCCCGTTTAGGATCCAGAAGATTCTCTCTGCTTAGGTTTGTATGTAATTTTGTACCTGCAGTACTTGCGCACAATGGTCCCAGGAATGAGAGTGCGACTGCGAGCAGCACAGATGTGCGGACTGCGGACGTGCATGCACAGAAGCCGCTTCATCCCAATCAGCAGCTGATACCCCCTTTCCCAGGAGAAATCTCTTCCTTTTTTCTAATAGATCATCAGGGGGCTCTGTATGGCTGATATTGTGGTAAAACCCCTCCCACAGTGTGATGTCAGGACCTAGGTGTTCTGCGTAATATGTTGGCGCTTTATAAATACAATAAATAATAATAATAATAGTGCTAACAGTTTGCTGTCTATGAGCCTCGTTGGATTGCGGGAAGTAATATCTTTTTTTTTTCAGCTGCCAAGCAAGCAGCATCTCCCTCTGTGTCTAGAACTCTCAGTAATGAACATTCCATACAGATCACCTGGCAGAACTAACGATGTTACCACCGGTGATACATTTCAGAATGTAAAACAGGGATCATCAGCTTCAGCAGCACCGCAAGCCTCATGTAGCACAGGGATGAGTGGGGGCGGAGTTAAGGGGCCCATACACTGAGCCGATTTTCTGGCCGACCGATCGATCCAGATCGATCGATCGATTGATCGATTGAAAATCGGTTGGCCAATCGACCGATCGATGGCCGATTTCGATCGATTTCGATGGATTTCTGTCGAACTGGCAGGATGGAAAATTTAGGTCGATCTGATGAGATTGCTTATCAGTTTGCATTGGCCTTAATGGAAATCTGATGGCAAAAAAATGCCATCAGATCGAATTTCAATAGATCTATTGGAATTCTTTCCTGGTAAAAAATGTTCTAAAAACGCATCAGATAGATCATCAGATGCATTTCTTATCTATCTGCTGCCAATCTGACGAGTGTATGGGCACCTTTACAGTGGCCACAACCAATTCACTTGGAGCAGAAGAAATGTAAAGCTGATAACAGAGAGGGGCGGAGAGTGATAGCCAGGGAGGCGGGATCTCAGCCTCTGTGAATGGCTGCTATAAGTGAAAGTAGGAAAGGTCTGGGGTGCAGCATCCCCCCCCCCCCCCTTCCTCCTTCAGTGAAACTGGCCCAACCTGATGGGGATGCTGCAGACACCGCTCCAAATCCTTTCTGTAATTCCCTGAGAAATGCAAATTACCGGCTGATGACATCATCATCAGACCCGCCTGTCACCTGCCTCTCACACGTCGGCCGCCTGTAGGCACGAGCCTACAGTGCCTAGAGGGAAATCCGGCCATGGACAGAACTCTACATTACAGAACAAGTGAATGACACAAAAATAAACACATTTCTGCAGAGATTTGCGTTCTCTGAAGCTCGCTGTGATGTCATGGGAATCAGTTGATAACAATGTACTTTGTGTTTGGGATTTATTTACCATTAAACAGAAGTGGCGTATTTATTTCACCAGGAATAATATAACCGGGAATGTGAGAGGACAGTGATTACCTCAGGAGACGTCTATAATACACATGGGCGGGGCTACGGGAGGCTTACAGCTTAACATATGTTACACGATAGCTGAAAAGCCGAGTATAATCCGCTATTTATAGAAGCAGAAGGAAAGAAGCTTCCTCTGTGACTAAAACTCTCTGCTGAGATCTCAGCTCATTAGCTTTATAAGTACACAGAAGCACAGCTCCAGATTCTCTCCTAACTCCAGGGGAGGAAATACGAGAGGGGGGAGTTCCCATAGAGAGACCAACAGATCTCAGCTGCTGACTGACTGGTGGGGAGTTCAGCATAATGGAGACATGTCACTGCTACCGGTACTGATCCAGTGCAGTGATTGGCCCAGTGACGGTGCCATGTGGTCCCGCCCGCAAGACCATTGGCACCAGTTAGTAAAAGGAGCTGTGATTAGCTGGTCTGGTGCTAGAACCCCCGTCTGACTGGTCACATGTCAAAGCTTACCCTCTGACTGGCTACGGTGAACCTTCGCTGGTGATGGGGTTTATATGGGGGGGTCTATATGATATGAATATATATATATATATATATATACACTCACCTAAAGGATTATTAGGAACACCATACTAATACAGTGTTTGACCCCCTTTCACCTTCAGAACTGCCTTAATCCTACGTGGCATTGATTGAACAAGGTGCTGAAAGCATTCTTTAGAAATGTCGGCCCATATTGATAGGATGGCATCTTGCAGGTGATGGAGATTTGTGGGATGCACATCCAGGGCATGAAGCTCCCGTTCCATCACATCCCAAAGATGCTCTATTGGGTTGAGATCTGGTGACTGTGGGGCCATTTTAGTACAGTGAGCTCATTGTCCTGTTCAAGAAACCAATGTGAAATGATTAGAGCTTTGTGACATGGTGCATTATCCTGCTGGAAGTGGCCATCAGAGGATGGGTACATGGTGGTCATGAAGGGATGGACATGGTCAGAAACAATGCTCAGGTAGCCAGTGGCATTTAACCGATGCCCAATTGGCACTGAGAGGCCTAAACCACGTGGGCCGCTGCAATGGGGCCTATGTGTCCAGGAAGCCAGCCCGGAGCATGTGGGACTCCCCACATCCTGGAGGCCTGCCCACCACCGCTTCCTGCTGTGCCTCCCACGTGGAATGCAGAGTGGGTCTTCACCAGCCACAGCCTCCACCAGCCGCAGCCCCCAGCCTGCTCGGCCACCCAGGGTCTACCACTGCCGCGGACCAGGTCAGCCTGCACCAACACCCAGCCCGGCAGATCAGTGACCAGCCTGCATCACCACCCAGCCCTGAAGATCCGCGTGGGGTGGCCCACCTGGCGTTTCACCACTGGGACGTTCTCTACTCGGACTAACTTAACCTGCAGCCCAAAAGAATGCCTCTGTCTCTCTCCCTGCCTTGGCTCTCTCTCTTTCTTCTACACTCTCTCTTAGCTATACCTTCTATCTCTCTACACTCTCTTCAGGACACACTGCGGGGATCTGGGACTGCTGCGGAGCTGAGCGAGCGCCACCGATAGACGGTAAGGCTGCTCCCCTCACATAGCACTCCTGACTTCCCCAAGCGTCCTTCACCAGATTAAGGGCTGTGGGTATATGTGTGTATGCATATATGTGTATATATATATATATATATATATATATATATATATATATATGCATATGTATATATGTATGTGTGTACTGCTTACTTGTACTACTGTACCTGATTGTATGTGTTGGATTGCACGCATGTTTTTGTACCATCTCCGACCCTGTCGTGCCAAAAATAATTCCGGGTACAACCCCCGTTGTACTTGGCGAAATAAATCTGATTCTGATTCTGATTCTAAAGTGTGACAAGAAAACATCCCCTACACCATTACACCACCACCAGCCTGCACAGAGGTAACAAGTAGGGATGCTCGCTGGATTCGGCGGAATTCTTAATTGCGCGATTCCGTCCGGAATTAGGTCAATTCCGATTTCAGCGGTCAGAACGGAACGACTAAACCTCTAAAACGGAATTCCGCAGAATTTTTTTTTAATTTTACGGAAAATCTCTCTATCTCTCTCTCTCTCTCTCCTCCTGGGAATTGTAGTTTTTCAAAAGCCAGCTTACATACCTGGGCTGGGAATTGAACCCAGGTATCAGTGTGTGGTAGGTATCTGACTTAACCACTATACCACCAACAACACTACATGCTGAAGCCGGCCTAGCATGTACCATTATGATATATCCAAGAGAAAAATGAGCTCTCTCTCTTTCTCTCTCTAGGACTTGATGCCATTGAACTGAATTTTCAGCTGAAAACCATCAACGGATACCGGCAGATTTTCACAGGCATTTTCGGAATTCCGCCAGATTGAGAAAGCAATTCTGTTCTGACCAAACGGAACGGAATGAGCAATTTCCGCCTCAAAATTCCATCAAATACAATTCCGCGGAAAGCGGTGACCATCCCTACTAGAGAGAGAGAGAGATGAATCTACCTGGCTATCTGGGGTTCTCTTTGGACAACTGTTAAACACAAAAGGCAAGGCCATGCCTGGCTACATATCCATAAGCAAGCTAATTTTTCTCTTTGATTGATCATAATGGTACATGCT